>NW_012118299.1:406048-436025 GCF_000951035.1 Colobus angolensis palliatus | reverse complement strand
AACACTGTCTTGGAGGGACCTGAGAAGGGCTACTTTGGATCGCATTGAGGTCTATGCTGATAAAGGAAATATCATCAGTTCAAAACGGGAAAGAATGTTTCTGAGAAACTTCTTTTGATCTGCGAATTCATTTCACAGAGTTACAATTTAGTCCTCAGGAAGCCATTTGCTAACACTCTTTTCGTGGAATCTGCAAAGTGATATTTGGGAGCCCATTCAGGCCCATGGCGAAAAAGGAAATATGCTCTGATAACAACTAGAGAGAAGCTTCCTGAGCGATTGCTTTCTGTTGTGTGACTTCATCACAGAGAGTTCCACCCTTCCCTTCTTGGAACAGTTTGCTAACACAGTTGTTGTGGATTCTGCAAAGTGATATTTGGGAGCTCATAGAGGGCTATGATGAAAAAGGAAATATCCTCGGATCAAAACTGTAAAGAATCTTTCTGAGAAATTGCATTGTGATGCGTGAATGCAACTCACAGAGTTACACGTTTCTCTTCAGTGATCAGTTTGCTAACACAGTTTTCTTGAAATCTGCAATCGGATACTGCTTAGTGCAAGGAAGCTTACGGTGACAACGCAAATATCCTCAGATGAAAACTACAAAGAATCTTTCTTAGAAACTTCTTGGTGATGTGTGAATTCAACTCACAGAGTTACACTTAAGTTTCCTGAAGCAGTCCACTAACACGGTCTTGGAGGAAACAGAGAAGGGCTACTTTGGAGCACATTGAGGCCTATGCTGATAAAGGAAATATCATCAGTTCAAAATGGGAAAAAGCTTTCTGAGAAACTTCTTTGTGATCTGTGAATTCATCTCACAGAGTTACAAATTAGTCCTCAAGAAGCAGTTTCCTAACACTCTTTTCGTGGAATCTGCAAAGTGATATTTGGGAGCCGATTGTGGCCGATGGTGGAAAAGAAAGTATGCTCAGATAATAACTAGAGGGAAGCTTTCTGAGAGATTGCTGTCTGATGTGTGATTTCAGCAGAAATGGTTCCACTCTTCCCTTCTTTGAATAGTTTGCTAACACTGTTGTCTTGGATTCTGCAAAGAGATAATTGGGAGCTCTTTGAGGGCTATGGTGAAAAACGAAATAACCTCAGATCAAAAGTGGAAAGAAGCCTTCTGAGAAACTGCATTGTGATGTGTGAATGTAACTCACAGGGTAACAACGTTCTCTTCAGTGATCAGTTTGCTTACACAGTTTTCTTGAAATCTTCAGTGGGATATGTCTTAGCACAAAGAAGCTTATGGTGAAAAAGGAAATATCCTCAGATGAAAACTAGAGAGAAGCTTTCTTAGAAACTTTTTGGTGATGTGTGAATTCATCTCATGGAGTTACACTTGTGTTTCATTGAGCAGTCCATTAACACTCTCTTGGAGGAACCACTGAAGGGCTACTTTGGATTGCATTGAAGCCTACTCTGATAAAGGAAATATCATCAGTTCAAAACGGGAAAGAAGCTTTCTGAGAAACTTCCTTGTGGTCTGTGAATTCATCCCACAGAGTTACAACTTAGCCCTCAGGAAAGAGTTTGCTAACACTCTTTTCATGGAATCTTCAAAGTGATATTTCAGAGCCCATTGGGGCCCATGGTGAAAAAGGAAGTTTGCTCACATAATAACTAGAGAGAAGCTTTCTGAGAGATTTCTTTCTGATGTGTGACTTCATCACACAGAGTTCCACACTTAGCTTCTTGGAACAGTTTGCTAACACTGTTGCCTTGGATTCTGCAAAGAGATAATTGGGAGCTCAATGGGGGCTATCTTGAAAAAGGAAATATCCTCAGATCAAAAGTGGAAAGAAACCTTCTGAAAAACTGCATTGTAATGTGTGAATGCAACTCACAGAGTTACACGTTTCTATTCAGTGATCAGTTTGCTGACACAGTTTTCTTGGAATCTGCAATGGGATACTTATTAGCGCAATGAAGCTTACAGTGACAAAGGAAATATCCTCAGATGAAAACTAGAAAGAAGCTTTCTTAGAAACTTTTGGCGATGTGTGAATTCATCTCCCTGAGTTACACTTATGTTTCGTGGAGCAGTCCATTAACACTGTCTTGGAGGAACCTGAGAAGGGCTACTTTGGATCGAAATGCAGCCTACGCTGATAAAGGAAATATGATCAGTTCAAAACGGGAAAGAAGTTTTCTGAGAAACTTCCTTGTGATCTGTTAATTCATCTCACAGAGTTACAACTTAGGCCTCAGGAAGCAGTGTGCTAACACTCTTTTCGTGGAATCTGCAAAGTGATATTTGGGAGCCCTTTGGGGCCCATGGTGAAAAACGAAATATGCTCAGATAATAACTAGAGTGAAGCTTTCTGAGACATTGCTGTCTGATGTGTGACATCATCACACAGAGTTCCACCCTTCCCTTCTTGGAACAGTTTGCTAACACTGATGTCATGGATTTTGCAAAGTGATATTTGGGAGCTCGTTGAGGGCAATGGTGAAAAAGGAAATATCCTCGGATGAAAACTGTAAAGAAGCTTTCTGAGAAACTGCTTTGCGATGCATGAATGCAACTGACAGAGTTACACGTTTCTCTTCAGTGATCAGTTTGCTAACACAGTTTTCTTGAAATCTGCAATGGGATACTTCTTAGTGCAAGGAAGTTTACAGTGAGAGCGGAAATATCCTCAGATGTAAACTAGAAAGAAGCTTTCGTAGAAACTTCTTGGTGATGTGTGAATTGATCTCACAGAGTTACACTTAAGTTTCCTGAAGCAGTCCATTAACACTGTCTTTGGGAAACCTGAGAAGGGCTACTTTGGATCGCATTGAAGCCTAGGCTGATGAAGGAAATATCATCAATTCCAAACGGGAAAGAAGCTTTCTGAGAAACTTCTTTGTGGTCAGTGAATTCATCTCACAGAGTTACAACTTAGTCCTCAGGAAGCAGTTTGCTCACACTCTTTTCGTGGAATCTGCAAAGTGATATTTGGGAGCCCATTGGGGCCCATGGTGAAAAAGGAAATATCCTCAGATAATAACTAGAGAGATGCTTTGTGAGTGATTGCTTTCTGATGTGTGACTTCATCACAGAGAATTCCACCCTTCCCTTCTTGGAACAGTTTTCTAACACTGTTTTCGTGGATTCTGCAAAGTGATATTTGGGAGCTCTTTGAGTGCTATGGTGAAAAAGGAAATATCTTCAGATCAAAACTGGAAAGACGCCTTCTGAGAAACTGCATTGTGATCTGTGTATGCAACTACTTTGTGATATGTGTTATCATCTCAAGGTGACAAAACTTTCCTCATATTACGCAGATTTAAAGCTGTCATGGACAGATCCATGAAGGGACCTTCGGGAGCACATTCAGGACTATGGTGGAAAACGAAATATCTTCAGATAAATAGTAGAAATAAACATTCCGTGAATCTGCTTTTTGCTATGTTTATTCATCTCTTCATGGATGAAGCTTTCTTTACATTATACAGCTTGGAAACTCCCTCGTGAATGGATCAGCGAAGCAATATTTGGGATCACATTGGGGCCTTTGGTGAAAGCGGAAATATAATCAGATAAAAACTGGAGAGAAGCTTTCTGAGAAACTGCTTGGTGATGTGTGCATTCGACTCAGGGAGTTGTAACTTTCTTCTCATAAGGCACAGTTTGAACACTGTTCCTGTGAAACGAAAAGAGTGATATTCAGAGCACTTTGAAGACGATGGCAAAAAGTGACTGGCATCCAATAAAAAACAGAAAGAAGCACTCGAAGAAACTGCTCTCAAATATCCATTCTTTTCACAGGGTTAAAGCTTACTCTACATTTCCCAGTTTGAAAGTCGATCTTTGAGGGTTCTGCGAAGGGATAGTAAATGGTGACTGGAGGCCTGTGTGAGGGAAGGAAATGTCTTCCATTGAAAATCGGAGAGAAGCTTTCTGCACAACTCTTTTGTGATGTTGGTATTCATCTCATGGAGTTAAATCATTCTTTGGATTGAGCAGTTTGAAATCACTATTTCTGTGGAATCTCAGAAAGGACATTTGGAATCACTCTTTAGAATATTTTGAAAAGAAATAACCTCAGAGAGAAACCAGAAGGAAGCTTTCTGTGAAACTGCTCTGTGTCAGGTGAATTCCACTCACAGAGTTAAGCTTCTCTTTTCATTGAGCTGTACCATAACACTGTTTTTGTTTAGGCTGTGATGGAATGTTCTGGCGAGCTTTAAGGATTACAGTGAGAAAAGAAACGTCTTCAGATAGAAAGTGAAGAGAAGCGTTCTGAGGAGCTGTTTTATGACGTGTGCATTCCACTCACAGCAATATACCATTCTTCTCTTAGAGGATTCCGTAGTACCTTTTGGAGAAAAATTTACGAAGATATATTTGGGAGTATAGACACGACTGTGGTGAAAAACTAAATATCTTCACACTGAAACTGGAAAGAATATATCTGTGAAAGTGCTTTGTGTTAGATATGCTTATTCGCCTCGCACATTTAAAATTTTAATTATACTATGCATTTTGAAAATTCCGTCATGCACAGTTCCACGAAGGGACATTCTTGAGCACATTCAGCCCTGTGGTGAAGGAGGAGCTATCTTCATATGAAAACTGGATAGAAGCTTTCTGAGAAACTACTTTGTGAAGTATGGATTCCACTCAGGGAGTTATATCTGTTTTCTCACAAGACAGCATTTGAGCACTATTCCTGTGAAACTGAAAAAGTGATATTTGGGAACACATTGAGGACTATGGCGAATAGTGAAATATATTGAAATGAAATCGAGGAAGAAGCATTCTAATAATCTGCTCTCTGATATGTGCATTCACTTCATAGAGTTAATGCTTACTCTATGTTGCCCAGTTCTGAAACTCTGTCTTTGAATCATCTGTCAAGGGATATTTAGTGACGCCTGGAGGCTTGTGGTGAGCGAGGATATGTCTTCAGATGAAACCTGAAGAGAAACGTTCTGAGTAACTGCTTTGTGATGTGTTTATTCATCTCATAGAGTGAAACCATTCTTTGGATTGAGCAGCTTGAAATCACTGTTTTTGTGGAATCTGAGGAAGGACATTTGGGAACGATCCTTAGAATATGAAGGAAGAAATATCCTCCGGGAAAATCCAGAAAAGCTTTCTGTGAAACTGCTCTGTGTCGTCTTAATTCCTCTCTCTCAGATTAGCCTCTCTTTTCATTGAGCAGTTTTGTAGCCCTGTGTATATTTAGCGTGTGATGGGATATTCGGGAGCATATTGAGGTTAATGGTGAAAAAGGAAATATGTTCAGAATGAAACTGGAGAGAAGCTTTCTGAGGAACTGCATTGTGACGTGTGCATTTCAGTCACAAGGTTATACCTCTCTTCTCATACAGCGTCGGGGAAACCCTTTTGGAGAAACAGGTAACAAGTGATATTCAGGAGCATGTTGATGCAAATGGTGAAAAGGAAAATAGCCTCAGACAAAAACTGGAAAGAAGCTTTCTAGAAAACTACTCTGTGATATCTATAATCATCTTACATAGATAAAGCTTTCTTTACCTTACGCAGCTCGGAAAATGTCACAGACGGATCCACAAAGGGACCTTCGGGAGCACATTCTGGACTATGGTTAAAAATGAAATATCTTCAGATAAAAACTGGAAAGAAACTTTCTGTGAATCTGTTTTTTCCTGTGTTTACTCATCTCAAATAGATGAAGCTTTCTTTATATTACGCAGCTTTGAAATTCCCTCGTGGATGGATCACCGAAAGGATATTTGGGATCACCTTTGGGCATATGGTGAAAGAGGAAATACAGTCAGATAAAAAAAGGAAGGAAGCTTTCTGAGACACTGCTTCGTGATGTGTGCATTCCACTCAGGGAGTTATAACTTTCTTCTCATAAGGCACAGTTTGAACACTGCTACTTTAAAACTAAAAGAGTGATAATCGGAGCACATTGAGGACTATGGCAAAAAGTGAAATAGCGTCCAATAAGAAACAGTAAGAAGCCTTCGTAGAAAGTGCTGTCTGACATGTCCATTCCTTTTACAGGGTTAAATCTTACTCTACATTTCCCAGTTTGTAAGTCAGTCTTTGAGGTTACTGTGATGGGATAGTAAGTGTTGACCGGAGGCCTCTGTCTAGAAAGAAAATTTCCTCCATCGAAAATTGGAGAGAAGCTTTCTGGTCAACTCTTTTGTGATGATTGTATTCATCTCATAACGTTAGATGATTCTTTAGAATGAGCAGTTTGTAATCACTGTTTCTGTATAATTTGAAAAAGGACATTTGGAAACGCTCTTTAGAATATCCTGAATAAGAAATAACCACAGAGAGAAACAAGAAGGACGTTTTCTCTGAAACTTCTCTGTGTCATGTGAATTCCGCTCACACAGTTAAGATTCTCTTTTCATTAAGCTGTATCATAACACTGTTTTTGTATACTCTGCGAAGGGATATTCTGGAGGGCTTTGAGGCTTACGGTGAGAAAGGAAACGTCTTCAGATAGTAACTGGGGAGAAGCTTTCTGAGGACCTGCTTTGTGACGTGTACATTCCACTCACAGAAATATACCTTTCTTCTCCTAGAGGATTCCAGAATCCCTTTTGGAGAAAAAGCTACCAAGATATATTCGGGAGTATAGACACAACTATGGTGAAAAAGGAAATATTTTCAGACAAAAACAGGAAATTAGATTTCTGTGAAACTGCTTTGTGTTACATATATTTAATCGTATCGCATAGTTAAAACTTTAATTATATTACACACTTTGAAAACTGCGTCATGCACAGATCCATGAAGGGACATTCAGGAGCACATTCAGGCCTACGTTGAAAGAGGAGATATCTTCAGATAAAAACTGGATAGAAGCTTTCTAAGAAACTACTTTCTGTTGCATGCATTCCACTCAGGGAGTTATACCTCTTTTCTCACAAGGCAACACTGTTCCTGTGAAACCGAAAAAGTGATATTTCCGAACGCATTGAGGACTATGGCAAATAGTGAAATATACTGAAATGAAATCGAGGAAAATGCGTTCCAAGAATCTGCTCTCTGATATGTGCATTCACTTCACAGTGTTAATGCTTACCCTATGTTGCCCAGTTTCGAAACTCTGTCTTTGAAGAATCTGTGAAGGGATATTTACTGATGCCTGGAGGCCTCTGGTGAGCAAGGAAACGTCTTCCGATGAAATCTGCAGAGGAACACTCTGAGCAACTGCTTTGCAATGTGTATATTCGTCTCATAGTGTTAAACTGTTCTTTGGATTTTACAGCTTGAAATCACTGTTTTTGTGGAATCTGAGGAAGGACATTTGGGAACAATCCTTAGAATATGGAGAAAGAAATATCCTCAGGAAAAATCAAGTAGGAAGTTTTCTGTGAAACTACTCTGTGTCGTCTTAATTTCTCTCACTCCCTTAAGCGTCCCTTTTCATAGAGCAGTTTTCTAGCCCTGTGTATGTTTAGGGTATGATGGGATATTCGGGAGCACTTTCAGGCTAACTGTGAAAAAGGAAATAGGTTCAGATCAAAACTGGAGACAAGCTTTCCGGGGAAATGCTTTTTGAAGTGTGCATTCCAGTCACAGTGTTATACCTCTCTTCTCACACAGTGTGGGGGAAACCCTTTTGGGGAAACAGTTACCATATGATATTCGGGAGCATGTAGATCCTGATGGTGAAAAGAGAAATAGTCACAGACAAAAAGTGGAAAGAAGCTTTCTAGAAAAGTACTCACTGATATGTGTAACCATTTCAAATATATAAAGCTTTCTTTACCATATGCAGCTTGGAAACTGTCATGGACAGATCCACGAAGGGACCTTTGGGAGCACATTCTGGACTATGGTGAAAAAGGAAATATCTTCAGATAATAACTAGAAAGAAGCTTTATGTGAATCTGCTTTCTGCTGTTTGTTCATCTCACATAAATGAAGCTTACTTTACATTACACACCTTGGAACTCCCTAGTGGATGGATCTGCAAAGGGACATTTGGGATCACATTCGGTCCTATGGTGAAAGAGGAAATATAGTCAGATAAAAACTGTAGAGAAGCTTTCTGAGAAACTGTTTGGTGATATGTGCATTCCACTCTGAGAGTTATAACTTTCTTCTCCTAAGGCACAGTTTGAACACTGTTCCTGTGAAACCAAAAGAGTGATATTCAGAGCACATTGACGACTATGACAAAAAGTGAAATGTCGTCCAATAAAAAACAGAAACACTCGAAGAAACTGCTCTCTCACATGTCCATTCTTTTCACAGGGTTAAACCTTACTCTGCATTTCTCAGTTTCAAACTCGGTCTTTGAGGGTTCTGTGAAGGGATAGTAAGTGGCAACCAGAGGCCTGTGTGAGGCAAGGAAATGTCTTCCATCAAAAATGGGAGAAAAGCTTTCTGCGCTACCCTTTTCTGATGTTTGTATTCAACACGTAGAGTTAAATCATTCTTTGGTTGGAGCAGATGGAAATCACTGTTTCTGTGGAATCTGACAAAGGACATTTGGAAACTCTTTTTGGAATATCCTGAAAAAGAAATAACCTCAAAGAGAAACCAGAAGGAAGCTTTCTGTGAAACTGCTCTGTGTCCCGTGAATTCTGCTCACACAGTTAAGCTTCTCTTTTAATTGAGCTCTATCATAACACTGTTTTTGTTTATTCTGTGAAGAGATGGGATATTCGGGAGCACTTTGAGGCTAACGGTGAAAAAGGAGATATGTTTAGACCGAAACTGGAGAGAAGCTTTGCGAGGAACTGCTTTGTGACGTGTGCATTCCAGTCACAGTGTTATACCTCTCTTCTCATACAGCGTCGGGGAAACCCTTTTGGAGAAACAGGTACCAAGTGATATTCGGGAGCATATTGATGCCAATTGTGAAAAGGGAAATAGCCTCAGATAAAAACTGGAGAGAAGCTTTCTAGGAAACTACTCTGTGATATGTGTAATCAACTTACATAGAGAAAGCTTTCTTTATATTATGCAGCTTGAAAAGTGTTATGGACGGATCCATGGAGAGACCTTCGGAAGCACATTCTGGACTATGGCGTAAAAAGGAAATATGTTCAGATAAAAACTGGAAATAATCTTTCTGTGAATCTTCTTTTTGCTATGTTTATTCATCTCACATAGATGAAGCTTTCTTTACATTGCACAGTTTGGAAACTCCCTCGTGGATGGATCCGTGGAGGGATATTTGGGATCACATTCGAGCCTATGGTGAAATAACAAATATAGTCATATAAAAACTGGATGGAAGCTTTCTGAGAAACTGTTTTGTGAAGTGTGCATTCAACTCAGGGAATTATACCTTTCTTCTCATAAGGCACAGTTTGAACACTGCTCCTGTGAAACCAAAAGGGTGATATTCCGAGCACTTTGAAGACTATGGCAAAAAGTGAAATGACGTCCAATGAAAAGCAGAAAGAAGCACTCCAATAAACTGCTCTCAAATGTCCAATCTTTCCACAGGGCTAAAACGTACTCTACATTTCCCTGTTTGAAAGTTGGTCTTTGACGGTTCTGTGAAGGGATAGTAAGTGACAACCAGAGGCCTGTGTCTAACAAGAGAATGTCCTCCATCGAAAATTGGAGAGAAGCTTTCTGTGCACCTCTTTTGTGATGTCTCTATTCATCTCATAGCATTAAATGGTTCTTTGGAATGCACAGTTTGAAATCACGGTTTCTGTATAATTTGAAAAAGGACATTTTGAAACGCTCTTTCGAATATCCTGAAAAAGAAATAACTGCAGAGAGAAAACAGAGGGAAGCTTTCTGTGAAACTTCTCTGTGTCATGTGAATTCTGCTCACAAAGTTAAGCTTCTCTTTTCATTGAGCTGTATCATAACACTGTTTTTGCTTAGTCTGCGAACGGATATTCTGGAGGGCTTTGAGGCTTACGGTGAGAAAGGAAACGTCCTCAGATGGAAACTGAAGAGAAGTTTTCTGAAGAGCTGCTTTGTGACGTATGCATTCCACTCACAGAAAAATACGTTTCTTCTCCTAGTGGATTCTGGAATCCCTTTTGGAGAAAAAGCTACCAAGAGATATTCTGGAGTAGAGCGATGACTATCGTGAAGAAGGAAATATCCTCAGACAACAACTGGAAGGAAGATTTCTGTGAAACTGCTTTGTGTTAGATATATTTATTCATCTCACATAGTTAAGACTTTAATTATGTTACACAGTTTGGAAACGCCGTAATGCATAGATCCGTGAAGGGACATTTGGGAGCACATTCAGGTCTACGTTGAAAGAGGAGATATCTTTGGATAAAAACTGGATAGAAGCTTTCTAAGAAACTATTTTGTGATGTATGCATTCCACTCAGGGAGTTGTACCTCTTTTCTCACAAGGCAGTGTTTGCACCCTGTTCCTGCTTAACCAAAAAAGAGATATTTTGGAACGCATTGAAGACTATGGCTAATAGTGGAATATGCTGAAATAAAATCTAAGAAGAAGAGTAAAAATTATCTTCTCTGTGATATGTGCATTCACTTCAGAGTGTTAATGCTTACTCTATGTGTCCCAGTTTCGAAACTCTGTCTTTGAAGCATCTGTGAAGGGATACTTAGTGATGCCCGGAGGCTTGTGGTGAGTGAGGAAACGTCTCCCAATGAAACCTGCAGAGAAATGTTCTGAGCAACTACTTTGTGATGTGTGCATTCATCTCGTAGATTTAAACCGTTCTTTGAATTGAGCAGCTTGAAATCATTTTTTTTTTTGTGGAATCTGAGGATTGACATTTCAGAACGATCCTTAGAATATGGAAAAATAAATATCCTCAGGAGAAATCCAGTAGGAAGTTTTCTGTGAAACTGCTCTGTGTCGTCTTAATTACTCTCACTCCGTTAAGCCTCTCTTTTCATTGATCAGTTTTCTAACCCTGTGTATGTTTAGCGTGTGATGGGATATTCGGGAGAACTTTTAGGCTAACGGTGAAATAGGAAACGTGTTCAGACCGAAAGTGGAGAGAAGCTTTCTGAGGACTACTTTGTGACGTGTGCATTCCAGTCCCAGTGTGATACCTCTTTTCTCATAGAGCGTCGGAGAAACACTTTGAAGAAACAGGTACCAAGTGATATACGGGAACATGTTGATGCCAAAGGTGAAAAGGGAAATTGCCTCAAAAAAAAAAAAAACTGAAAAGAAACTTTCCAGGAAACTACTGTGTGATATGTGTAATCATCTCACATAGATAAATCTTTCTTTACGTTAGGCAGCTCGTAAACTGATGGACGAATCCATGAAGGGAACTTCGGAACCACATTCTGCACGATGGTGAAAAAGGAAATATCTTCATATAAAGGCTTACTGTGAAACTGCTTTTTGCTATGTTTACTCATCTCACATAGATGAAGCTTTCTTTGCAATACACAGCTTGGAAACTCCCTCGTGTATGGATCAACAAAAGGATATTTGGGATCACATTAGAGCCTATGGTGAAATAGGAAATATAGTCAAATAAAAACTGGAGAGAAACTGTCTGAAAAACTGCTTGCTGATGTGTGCATTCTACTCAGGGATTTTTAAATTTCTTCTCATAAGGCACAGATTTAACACTGTCCTGTAAACCAAAACAGTGATATTTAGAGCACTTTGAAGACTATGGCATAAGTGAACTGTCGCCCAAGAAAAAACAGAAAGAAGCACTAGAAGAAACTGCTCTCTGACTTGTCCATTCTTTTCACAGGGTTAAAGCTTACTATACATTTCCCAGCTTGAAAGTTGGTCTTTGAGGGTTCTGCGAAGGGATAGTAAGTGGCGACTAGAGGCCTGTGTGAGGCAAGGAAATATCTTCCATCGAAAATCAGAGAGAAGCTTTCTGCGTACCTCTTTTGTGAGGTTTGTGTTCATTTCATAGTGTTAAATCATTCTTTGGATTGAGCAGTTTGAAATCACTGCTTCTGTGGACTCTGAGAAAGGACATTTGTAAACGCTCTTTAGAATATCCTGAAAAAGAAATAACCTCAGAGAGAAACCAGAAGGAAGCTTTATGTGAAACTGCTCTGTGTCACGTGAATTTGGCTCACACATTTAAGCTTCTCTTTTCATTGAGTTGTATCATAACACTGTTTTTGTTTAGTCTGTGAAGGGATAATCTGGAGGGCTTTCAGGCTTATGGTGCGAAAGGAAACCTCTTCAAATAGAAACTGGAAAGAAACTTTCAGAGGAGCTGCTTTGTGACGTGTGCATCCAACTCACAGAAATATACCTTTCTTCTCTTAGAGGATTCCAGAATCCCTTTTGGAGAAAAAGCTAACAGGAGATATTCGGGAGTATTGCGACGAATATGGTGAAGAAGGAAATATCCTCAGACAAAAACTGGAAAGAAGATTAATGTGAAAGTGCTTTGTGTTAGATATATTTATTCATCTCGCATAGTTAAAACATTAATTGTATTATGCATTTTGGAAACTCCGTCAACACAGATCCGCGAAGGTACATTCAGGAGGATATTCAGCCTTACGGTGAATGATGATATAATTTCAGATGAAAACTGGATAGAAGCTTTCTGAGAAACTCCTTTGTGTTGTATGCATTCCACTCAGGGTGCTATACCTCTTTTCTCACAATGCAGTGTTTGAACACTGTCCTGTGAAACCGAAAAAGTGATATTTTGGAACACATTAAGGACTATGGTAAATAGTGAAATATACAGAAATAAAACGAGGAAGAAGCATTCCAAGAATCTGCTTTCTGATATGTGCATTCACTTCACAGAATTACTGCTTACTCTATGTTACCCAGTTTCGAAACTCTGTCTTTGAAGAATCGATGAAGGGATATTTAGTGACTAGCGGAGGCCTGTGGTGAGCGAGGAAACGTCTTCCGCTGAAACCTGCAGAGAAACGTTCTGAGCAACTGTTTTGCGATGTGTGTAGTCGTCTCCTAGAGTTAAACCATTCTTTAGATGGAACAGCATGAAATCACTGTTTTTGTGGAACCTGAGGAAGTATATTTGGGATAGATCTTTAAAATATAGAGAAAGAAATATCCTCATGTAAAATTCAGAAGAAAGCTTTCTGTGAAACTGCTCTGTGTCGTCTTAATTACTCTCACTCAGATAAGCCTCCATTTTCATTGAGCAGTTTTCTAGAAATGTGTATGTTTAGCGTGTGATGGGATATTCAGAGGCACTTTGTGGCTAATGGTGAAAGAGGAAACATGTTCAAACCGAAACTGGAGAGAAGCTTTCAGAGAAACTGCTTTGTGACGTGTGCATTCCAGTCATGATATTATACCTCTCTTCTCATACAGTGTGGGAAAACCTTTTTGAAGAAAGAGGTAACAAGTTATATTCAGGAGCATGTTGATGCTGATGGTGAAAAGGAAAATAGACTCAGAGAAAAACTGGAAAGAAACTTTCTAGGAAACTCCTCTGTGATATGTGTAATCATCTCACATAGATAAAGCTTTCTTTATATTACACAGCTTGGAAACTGTCATGGACGGATCCACGAAGGGACCTTCGGGAGCACATTCAGGACTATCGTGAAAAAGGAAATATCATCATATAAAAACTGGAAAGAACTTTTCTGTGAATCTGTTTTTTGCTATGTTTATTCATCTCACATAGATGAAGCTTTCTTTACATTACTCAGCTTGGAAACTTTCTCGTGGACGGATGAGCGAAGGGATATTTGGGATAACATTCGGACCTATGGTGAAAGAGGAAATATACTCAGATAAAATGTGGAGAGAAGCTTTCTGAGAAACTGCTTGGGGATGTGTGCATTCCACTCAGAGAGTTATAACTTTTATCTCATAAGGCACAGTTTGAACACTGTTCCTGTAAAACCAAAACAGTGATATTCCGAGCACATTGAAGACTATGGCAAAAAGTGAAATCAATAAAAAACAGAAAGAAGCACTCGAAGAAACTGCTCTCTGACATGTCCATTCTGTTCACAGGGTTAAAGCTTACTCTCCATTTCCCAGTTTGAAAGTCTATCTTTGACGGTTATGCGAAGGGATACTACGTGGCGACCGGAGGCCTGTGTGAGGCAAGGAAATTTCTTCCATTGAAAATCGGAGAGAAGCTTTCTGCACAACTCTTTTGTGATATTTGTATTCATATCACAGAGTTAAATCATTCTTTGGATTGAGCAGTTTGAAATCACTGTTTCTGTGGAATCTGAGAAAGGACATTTGGAATCACTTTTTGGAATATCCTGAAAAAGAAAAAAACCTCAGAAAGAAACCAGAAGGAAGCTTTCTGTGAAAACGCTCTGTGTCACGTGAATTCCGTTCACACAGTAAAGCTTCTCTTTTCATTGAGCTGTATCATAACACTGTTTTTGTGGAGTCTGCAAAGGGATAACCTGGAGGGCTTTCAGGCTTATGGTGAGAAAGAAAATGTCTTCAGATAGAGACCGGAGAGAAGCTTTCTGAGGAGCTGCTTAGTGACGTGTGCATTCCACTCACAGAAATATATCTTACTTCTCCTAGAGGATTCTGGAATCCCTTTTGCAGAGAAAGCTATGAAGAGATATTTGGGAGTATATGGAGGGCTAAGGTGAAAAAGGAAATATCCTCAGACAAAAAGTGGAAAGAAAATTTCTGTGAAACTGCTTTCTGTTAGATATATTCATTCGTCTCGCATAGTTAAAAGTCAAATTATATTACACAGTTTGGAAACTCCGTCATACACAGATCCACAAAGGGACATTCTGGAGCACATTCAGGCCTACTGTGAAAGAGGAGATATCTTCAGATAAAAACTGGATAGAAGCTTTCTAAGAAACTATTTTGTGATGTATGCATTCCACTCAGGAAGTTACACCTCTTTTCTCACACAGCAGTGTTTGAACACTGTTCCTGTCAAACTGAAAAGGTGATATTTCGGAACACATTGGGGACTATGGCGAATAGTGAAATATAATGAAATAAAATCGAGGAAGAAGCATTCCAACAATCTGCTCTCTGATATGTGCATTCACGTCACAGAGTTAATGCTTACTCTATGTTGCCCAGTGTCAAAACTCTCTCTTTGAAGAATGTGTGAAGGGATATTTAGTGATGCCCAGAGGCTTGTGGTGAGTGAGGAAACGTCTTCTGATGAAACATACATAGAAACATTCTCAGCAACTGCTTAGCGATGTGTGTATTCGTCTCCTACAGTTAAACCATTCTTTGGATTGAGCAGCTAGAAATCACTGTTTCTGTGGAATTGAGGAAGGACATTTGGGAATGATCCTTAGAATATGGAGAAAGAAATATCCTCAGGTAAAATCCAGAAGGAAGCTTTCTGTGAAACTGCTCTGTGTCGTCTTAATTCCTCTCACTCAGATAAGCCCCTCTTTTCATTCAGCGGTTTTCTAGCCCTGTGTATGTTTAGCATGTGATGGTATATTGGGGAGCACTTTGATGCTAACGGTGAAAAAGGAAATATGATCAGACCGAAACTGGAGAGAAGCTTTCTGAGGAACTGCTTTGTGACGTGTGCATTCCAGTCACAGTGATATACCGCTCTTCTCTTACAATGTCGGGGACACCCTTTTGGAGAAACAGGTATGAAGTCATATTCGGGAGCAAGTTGATGCTGATGGTGAAAAGGGAAATAGCCTCAGAGAAAAACTGGAAAGAAGATTTCTGTGAATCTGCTTTATTTATATATATTCATTCATCTCACATAGTTAAAACTCAAATTATATTACCCTGTTTTAAAACTCAGCCATGCACATATCCGCAATGGGACTTTTGGGAGCACGTCCATGACGGAAATATCCTCAGACAAAACTGTAAAGAAGATTTCTGTGAAACTTCTTTGTGTCAGAAGGAAGCTTTCTGTGAAACTGCTCTGTGTCATGTGATTTCCGCTCACTCAGTTAAGCTTCTCTTTTCATTGAGCAGTATCATAACACTGTTTTTGTTTAGTCTGAGAAGGGATATTCAGGAGTGCTTTGAGATGCATGGTGTGAAAGGAAACGTCTTCAGAGGGAAACTGGTAAAAAGCTTTCTGAGTAGCTGCTTTGCGACATGTGCATTCCACTCACAGAAATATACCTTTCTTCTCCTAGAACATTCCAGAATCCCTTTTGGAGAAAAAGCTACCAGGAGACATTTGAGAGTGAAGGGATGGCTCAGGTGGAGAAAGAAATACCCTCAGACAAATAGTGGAAAGAAGATTTCTGTGAAACTGCTTTGTGTTAGATATATTTATTAATCTCACAGTGTGAGAAAGTTTCTTATATTGTGCTGTTTTGAAACTCCTTCATGCACGGATCTGTGAAGGGACTTTCGAGAGCACATTCAGACCTACGGTGAAAGAGCAGATGTCTTCAGATAAAAACTGGATAGAAGCTTTCTGAGAAACTATTTTGTGATGCATGCATTCCACTCAGGGAATTATACCTTTTTTCTCACAAGGCAGTTTTTGAACACTGTTCTTGTGAAACTGAAAATGTGATATTTCAGAGTGCATTGAGGACTATGTTCAATGGTGAAATATGCTGAAACAAAATCGAGGAAGAAGCATTCCAAGAATCTGATCTCTGAAATATGCATTTACTTCACAGAGTTAATGCTTATTCTATGTTGGTCAGTTTCGAAACTCTGTCTTTGAAGAATCTGTCAAGGGATATTTAGTGAGGCCTGGAGGCTTGTGGTGAGCAAGGAAACATCTTCTGATGAAACCTGCAGAGAAACCTTCTGAGCAACGGATGTGCAATGTGTGTATTCGTCTCATAGAGTTAAACCATCTTTGGATTGAGCAGTTTGAAATCACTGTTTTTGTGGCATCTGAAAAAGGATATTAGGGAATGATCCTTAGAATATGGAGAATGAAGTATCCTCAGGTAAAATCCAGAAGGAAGCTTTCTGCGAAACTACACTGTGTCGTTTTAAGTCCTCTCACCCAGTTAAGCCTCTCTTTTCATTGAACAGTTTTCTTACCCTGTGTATGTTTACAATGTGATGGGATATTAGGGAGCACTTCGAGGCTTATGGTGAACAAAGAAATATGTTCATACGGAAAATGGAGAGAAGCTTTCCGAGGAACGGAATTGTGTTGTGTGCATTCCACTCACAGTGTTATACCTCCCTTCTCATACAGCATGGGGGAAACCCTTTGGGAGAAACAGGTACCAAGTGATATTTGGGAGCATATTGACGCCTATGGTGAAAAGGGAAATAGCATCAGATGAAAAACCGGAAAGACACTTTCTAGAAAATTGCTCTGTGATATGTGCAATCATTTCACATAGATAAAGCTTTCTTTACATTACACAGCTTGGAACCTCTCATGGACGGATCCACGAAGGGACCTTTGGAGCACATTTAGGACTATGGTGAAAAAGAAAATATCTTTTGATAAAGCCTGGAAAGAAGCTTTCTGTGAATCTGCTTTTTGCTATGTTTATTCATCTCACAGAGACGAAAGTTTATTCACATTACAGAGCTCGGAAACTCCCTCGTGGATGGATCCGTGAAGGGATATTTGAGATCACATTCGGGCCTATGGTGAAATAGAAAATATAGTCAGATAAAAACTGGAGAGAAGCTTTCTGAGAAACTGCTTGGTGATGTGTGTATTCCACTCAGGGTGTTGTAACTTTCTTCTCATAAGGCACAGTTTGAACACGGTTCCTGTAAAACCAAAAGAGTAATATTCGGAGCACATTGATGACTATAGCAAAAAGTGAAATGTCGTCCAATAAAAAACAGAAAGAAGCACTCGAAGAAACTGCTCTCTGACGTGTGCATTGCTTTCACAGGATTAAAGCTTACTCTACATTTCCCTGTTTGAAAGTCGGTCTTTGTTCCACGAAGGGATAATAAGTGACAACCAGAGGCCTGTGTCTAGCAAGAAAAGGACTTCCATCGAAAATTGGAGCAAAGCCTTCTGTGCAACTCTTTTGTGATGTTTGTATTCACTTCATAGAGTTAAATCATTCTTTGGATTGACCAATTTCAAATCGCTGTTTCTGTGGAATCTGAGAAAGGACATCTGGAAACGTCTTTAGAATCTCCTTAAAAATAAATAACCTCAGAGAGAAACCAGAAGGAAGCTCTCTGTGAAACTGCCCTGTGTCACGTGAATCCCGTTCATACAGTTAAGCTTCTCTTTTCATTGAGCTGTATCAAAACACTTGTTTTGTTAATCTGCGAAGGGATATTCTGGAGTGATTTGATGCTTATGGTGAGAAAGGAAACGTCTTCAGATAGAAACTGGAGAGAAGCTTTCTGAGGAGCTGCTTTTTGACGTGTGCATTCCACTCACAGAAATATACCTTTCTTCTCCTAGAGGATTCCAGAATCCCTTTTGAAGAAAAAGCTACCAAGAGATATTCGGGAGTATAGTGACAACTATGGTGAAGAAGGAAATATCTCAGACAAAAACTGGAAAGAAGAATTCTGTGAAACTGCCTTGTGTTAGATATATTTATTCCCCTCGCATAGTTAAAACTTTAATTATATTACACAGTTTGGAAACTCCGTCAAGCACAGATCCGCGAAGGCACGTTCGAGAGCACATTAAGGCCTACCATGAAAGAAGAGATACCTTCAGATAAAAAATGGATAGAAGCTTTCTGAGAAACTACTTTGTGATGTATGCATTCCACTCAGGGAGTTACACTTCTTTTCTCACAAGGCAGTGTTTGAATACCGTTCCTGTGAAACTGAAAAAGTGATATTTTGGAACGCATTGAGGACTATGGTGAATAGTGAAATATACTGAAAAAATTGAGGAAGAAGCATTTCACGAATCTGCTCTCTGATATGTGCTTTCACTTCACAGGGTTAATGCTTACTCTATATTGCCCATTTTCGAAACTCTGTCTTTGAAGTATCTGTGAAGGGATATTTAGTGATGCTCGGAGGCTTGCAGTGAGCGAGGAAACATCTTCCGATGAAATCTGCAGAGAAACGTTCTGAGCAACTGCTTTGCAATGTGTGTATTCCTCTCATAGAGTTAAACCATTCTTTGGTTGAGCAGCTTGAAATCACTGGTTTTGTGGAATCTGAGGAAGGACATTTGGGAACAATCCTTAGAACATGGAGAAACAAATATCCTCAGGTAAAATCCAGAAGAAAGCTTTCCGTAAAACTGCTTTGTGTCGTCTTAATTCCTCTCTCTCAGATACTCTGTTTTCATTGACCAGTTTTCTAGCCCTGTGTATGTTGAGCGTGTGATGGGATATTGGGGAGCACATGGAGGCTAACTGTGAATAAGAAAATATATTCTGACGGAAACTGGAGAGATGCTTTCCGAGAAACTGCTTTGTGATGTGTGCATTCCAGACAGCGTGTTATACCTCTCTTCTCATACAGCGTCAGGGAAACCCTTTTGGAGAAACAGGTACCAAGTGATATTCGGGAGCATGTTGATGCCGATGGTGAAAAGGGAAATAGCCTCAGACCGGAACTGGAAAGAAGCTTTCTGTGAAACTACTCTGTGATATCTGTAATCATCTCACATAGATAAAGCTTTCTTTACATTATGCCACTCGGAAACTGTCATGGACAGATCCTCGAAGGGACCTTCGGGAGCACATTATGGACTTTGGTGGAAAGGAAATATCTACAGATGTAAACTGGAAAGAAGCTTTCTGTGAATCTCCTTTTTGCTATGTTTATTCATCTTACATAGATGAAGTTTTCTGTACATTATGCATCTTGGAAACTGCCTCGTGAATGGATCCTCATAGGGATATTTGGGATCTCATTCAGGTCTATAGTGGTATAGGAAATATAGGCAGATAAAAATTGGAAAGAAGCTTTATTAGAAACTGCTTGGTGTGTGTGCATTCCACTCAGGGAGTTATAACTTTCTTATCGTAAGTCACAGTTTGAACACTGTTCCTGTAAAACCAAAAGAGTGATATTCGGAGCACATTGAAGACAATGGCAAAAAGTGAAATGGCGTCCAATAAAAACAGAAAGAAGCACTCGAAGAAACTGCTCTCAAATGTCCATTATTTCACAGGGTTAAAGCTTACTCTATATTTCCTTGTTTGAAAGTTGGTCTTTGAGGGTTCTGCGAAGGGATAGTAAGTGTCAATCGGAGGCCTGTGTCTAGCAAGAAAATGTCCTCCATCGAATAGTGGAGTGAAGCTTTCTGTGCAACTCTTTTGTGATGTTTGCATTCATCAGATAGTGTTAAATGATTCTTTGCAATGATCAGTTTGAAATCATTGCTTCTGTATAATTTGAAAAAGGACATTTGGAAACGCTCTTTAGACTATCCTGAAAAAGAAATAAATAGAGAGAGAAACCAGAAGGAAGCTTTCTGTTAAACTGCTCTGTGTCATGTGAATTCTGCTCACAAAGTTAAGCTTCCCTTTTCATTGAGCTGTATCATGACCCTGTTTTAGCTTGGTCTGCAAGGGGATATTCTGGAGGGCTTTGAGGCTTATGGCAAGAAAGGAAATGTCTTCTGATAGAAAACGGAAAAACCTTTCTGCAGAGCTGCTTTGTGGCGTGTGCATTCCACTTACAGAAATATACCTTTCTTCTCCTAGAAGACTCAGGTTTTTCTTTTGGAGAGAAAGCTATCAAGAGATATTCTGGAGCATAGCGATGACTATGGTGAGGAAGGAAATATCCTCAGACAAAAACTGGAAAGAGGATTTCTGTGAAACTGCTTTGTGTTAGATATATTTATTCATATCACATAGTTAAAACTTTAATTGTATTACGCAGTTTGGATACTCCATCACGCACAGTTCCACGAAGGGAGTTTTGGGAACACATTCAGGCCTACGGTGAAAGAGGAGATATCTTCAGATAAAACTGAATAGAAGCTTTCTGAGAAACTACTTTGTGATGTATGCATTCCACTCAGGGAGTTGTACCTCTTTTCTCACAAGGCAGTCTTTGAACACTGTTCCTGTGAAACCAAAAAGTGATATTTTGGAACGCATTGAGGACTCTGGTGAATAGTGAAATACACTGAAACAAATTCGAGGAAGAAGCGTTAAAAGAATCTGCTCTCTGATATGTGCATTCAGTTCACAGGCTTAATGCTTACTCTATGTGGCCCAGTTTCCAAATTCTGTCTTTGAAGAATCTGTGAAGGGATACTTAGTGATGCCTGGAGGCTTGTGGTGAGGGAGAAAAAAAATATCTTCCGATGAAACCTGCAGAGAAACGTTCTGAGCAACTGTATTGCAATGTGTGTAATTGTCTCCTAGAGTTAAACCGTTCCTTGGAATCAGCAGCTTGAAATCACTCTTTTTTTGGAATCTGAGGAAGGACATTTAGGAATGATCCTTAGAATATGGAAAAAGTAATATCTTCAGGTGAAATCCAGAAGGAAGCTTTCTGTGAAGCTGCTGAGTGTCGTCTTAATTCCCCTCACTCAGAAAAGCCTCCCTTTTCATTGAGCAGTTTTCTAGCTCTGTTTATGCTTAGCGTGTGATGGGATAATCGGGAGCACATAGAGGCTAATGATGAAAAAGGAAATAAGTTCAGAACGAAACTGGGGAGAAGGTTTCAGAGGAACTGCTTTGTGATGTGTGCATTCCAGTCACAGTGTTATACCTCTTTTCTCATACAGTGTCGGGAAACCCTTTTGGAGAAACAGGTACCAAGTGATATTCGGGAGCATGTTGATGTCGATGGTGAAAAGAGAAATAGCCTCCTACAAAAACTAGAAAGAAGATTTCTAGGAAACTATTCTGTGATATGTGTGCTCATCTCAGATAGATAAAGCTGTCTTTATATTACGCAGCTTGGAAACTGTCATGGACGGATCCATGAATGGACCTTCGGGATCACATTCTGGACTATGGTGAAAAACAAATGTCTTCAGATAAAACCTGGAAAGAAAGTTTCTGTGAATCTGCTTTCTGCTATGTTTATTCATCGCACATAGATGAAATTTTCTTTACATTACACAGCTTGGAAACTCCCTCATGGATGGATCCGTGGAGGGATATTTGGGATCACATTCCAGCCTATGGTGAAAGAGGATATACACTCAGAAAAAACTGGAAGGAAGCTTTCTGAGAAACTGCTTTGTGATGTGTGCATTCCACTCAGGGAGTTATAACGTTCTTCTCATAAGACACGCTTTGAACACTGTTCCTTTAAAAGCAAAAGAGTGATATTCAGAGCATATTGAAGACTAAGGCAAAAAGTGAAATGTCGTCCATTAAAAAACAGAAAGAAGCACTCGAAGAAACTGCTCTCTGACATGTCCATTATTTTCACAGGGTTGAAGCTTACTGTACATTTCCCAGTTTGAAAGTCAGTCTTTGAGGTTTCTGTGATGGGATAGTAAGTGGCGACCGGAGGCCAGTGTGAGGGAAGTAAATGTCTTAAATTGAAAATAGAAGAGAAGCATTCTGTACAAATCTTTTGTGATATTTGTGTTCATCTCATAGAGTTAAATCATTCTTTGGAGTGAGCAGTGTGAAATCACTGTTTCTGTGGAATCTGAGAAAGGACATTCGGAAATGCTCTTCAGAAAATCCTGAAAAAGAAATAATCTCAGAGAGAAACCAGAAGGAATCTTTCTGTGAAACTGCTCAGTGTCACGTGAATTCCACTCACACAGTTAAGCTTCTCTTTTCATTTAGCTGTATCATAACACTGTTTTTGTTTAGGCTTCGAAGGGATATTCTGAAGGGCTTTGAGGCTAACAGTGAGAAAGTAAATGTCCTCAGATAGAACCTGCAGAGAAGATTTCTGAGGAGCTGCTTTGTGAACTGTGCATTCAACTCACAGAAATATACGTTTCTTCTCATAGAGGATTCCGGAATCCATGTGGAGAAAAAACTACCAAGAGACTTCGGGAGTATAGCGATGACTATGGTGAAAAAGGAAATATCCTCACACAAATACTGGAAAGAAGATTTCTGTGAAATTGCTTTGTGTTATATATATTTATTCATCTCGCATGGTTAAAACTTTAATTATTTACACAGTTTGGAAACTCCATCCAGCACAGATCAATGAAGGAACATTCGGGAGCACATTCAGGCCTATGGTGAAAGAGGAGATATCTTCAGATGAAAACTGGATAGAAGCTTTTTGAGAAACTACTTTGTGATGTATGCATTCCACTCAGGGAGTTATACCTCTTTTCTCACAAGGCAGTGTTTGAGCACTGTTCCTGTGAAACCGAAAAAGTGATATTTCGGAACGTATTGAGGACTATGGCGATTGGTGAAATATACTGAAATAAAATCGAGGGAGAAGGAATCTGCTCTCTGATATGTGCATTCACTACACACATTTAATGCTTACTCTATGTTGCCCAGTTTTGAAACTCTATCTTTGTAGAATCTGTGAAGGGGTATTTAGTGATGCCCAGAGGCTTGTGGTGAGCGAGGAAACGTCTTCCGATGAAGCCTGCAGAGAAACGTTCTGAGCAACTGCTTTGTGATGTGTGTATTCATCTCCCAGAATTAACCATTGTTTGGATTGAGCAGCTTGAAATCACTGTTTTTGTGGAATCTGAGGAAGGACATTTGGGATCGATCCTTAGAATATTGAGAAAGAAATGCCCTCAGATAAAATCCAGAAGGAACCTTTCTGTGAAACTGCTATGTTTCATCATCATTCCTCTCAATCAGTTAAGCCTCCCTGTTAATTGAGCAGTTTTCTAGCAATGTGTATGTTTAGCGTGAGATGGGATATTCGGGAGCACTTTGAGGCTTACTGTGAAAAAGGAAATATGATCAGATTGAAACTGGAGAGAAGCTTTCCGAGGAACTGCTTTGTGACCTGTACATTCCAGTCACAGTGTTATACCTCTCTTCTCATACAGCATCGGGGAAACGTTTTTGGAGAAACAGGTACCAACTAATATTTGGGAGCATGTTATTGCCGATGGTGAAAAGGGAAATAGCCACAGACAAAAACGGGAAAGCAGCTGTCTAGGAAACTACTCTCTGATATGTGTAAACATCTCACATATATAAAGCTTTCTTTATATTACTCAGCTTGGAAACTGTTATGGACGGATCCATGAAGGAACCTTTGGGAGCACATTCTGGACTATACTGAAAAAGGAAATATATTCTGATAAAAACTGGAAAGAAGCTTTCTGTGAATCTGGTTTTTGCTATGTTTATTCATCTCATATAAATGAAGCATTGTTTACATTACACAGCTTGAAAACTCCCTCATGGATGGATCTGCGAAGGGATATTTGGTATCATATTCAGGCCTATGGTGAAATAGCAAATATAGTCAGGTAAATACTGAGGAGAAGCTTTCAGAGAAACAGCTTGGGGATGTGTGCATTCCACTCAGGGAGTTAAAACTTTCTTCACATAATGCATAGTTTGAACACTGTTACTGTAAAACCAAAAGAGTGATATTCGGAGCACTTTGAAGACTATGGCAAAAAGTGAACTGGCATCCAATGAAAAACAGACAGAAGCACTCGAAGAAACTGCTCTCAAATGTCCATTCTTTTCACAGGGTGAAGCTTACTCTGCATATCCCAGTTTCAAAGGTGGTCCTTTAGGGTTCTGCGAAGGGATAGTAATTGGCTACCAGAGGCCTGTGTCGAGCAAGGAAACGTCCTCTATCGAAAATTGGAGAGAAGCTTTCTGCACAACTCTTTTGTGATGTTTGTATTCATCTCATAGCGTTAAATGATTCTTTGAATGAGCAGTTTGAAATCACTCTTCCTGCATAATCTGAGAACGGACACTTGGAAATGCTCTTTAGAATAACCTGAGAAAGAAATAACCTCAGAGAGAAACCAGAAGGAAGCTTTCTGTGAAACTGCCCTGTGTCACTTGAATTCCGCTCACACAGTTAAGCTTCTCTTTTCATTGAGCTGTATCATAACACTGTTTTTGTTTACTCTGTGAAGGGATATTCTGGAGGGCTTTGAGGCTTCCAGTGAGAAAGGAAACGTCTTCAGATAGAAACTGGAGAGAAGCTTTCTGAGGAGCTGCTTTGTGATGTGTGCATTCCACTCACAGAAATATACTTTTCTTCTCCTAGGGGATTCCGGAATCCCTTCTGGAGAGAAAGCTACCAAGAGATATTCGGGAGTATTGGGAAGACTATGGTGAAAAAAGAAATCTCCCCAGACAAAAACGGGAAAGAAGATTTCTGTGAAACTGCTTTGTGTTAGGTGTATTTATTCATCTCACTTACATAAAACTTATATATATTACACAGCTTGGAAACTCCGTCATGCACAGATCCACGAAGGGACGTTCAGTGGCATTCAGGCCTATGATGAAAGAGGAGTTATCTTCAGTTATAAACTGGATAGAAGTTTTCTGAGAAACTACTTTGTGATATATGTATTCCGCTCAGGGAGTTAGGCCTGTTTTCTCACAAAGCAGTGTTTGAACACTGTTCCTGTGAAACCGAAAAAGTGATATTTCAGAATGCATTGGGGACTATGGTGAAGAGTGAAATATACTGATATAAAATCGAGGAAGAAACCCTCCAAGAATCTGCTCTCTGATATGTGCATTCAATTCACAGAGATAATGCTTACTCTATGTTGCACAGTTTTGAAACACTGTCTTTGAAGAATTGTGAAGTGATATTTAGTGATGCCCAGAGGCTTGTGGTGAGCAAGGAAACGTCTTCGTATGAAACCCTCAGAGAAAGGTTCTGAGCAACTGCTTTGTGATGTGTATATTCGTCTTCTAGCATTAAAACTTTCTTTCAATTTAGCAGCTTAAAATCACTGTTTTCGTGGAATCTGAGGAAGGACATTTGGGAACGATCCTTAGAATATGGAGAAAGAAATATCCTTAGGTGAAATCCAGATCGTAGCTTTCTGTAAAACTGCTTTGTGTCATCGTAATTCCTCTCACTCAGATAAGCCTCTCTTTTCATTGAGCAGTTTTCTAGCCCTATGTATGTTTAACGTGTGATGAGATATTCGGGAGCACTTTGAGGCTAACAGTGAATAAGGAAATATGTTCAGACTGAAACTGGAGAGAAGCTTTCCGAGGAACTGCTTTGTGACGTGTGCATTCCAGTCACAGTGTTATACCTCTCTTCTCATACAACATCAGGGAAACTTTTTTGGGGAAAGAGGTATGAAGTGATATTTGGGAGCATGTTGATGCCAATGGTGAAAAGGGAAATAGCCTCAGACAAAAACTTGAACGAAGTTTTCTAGGAAACTACTCTTTGATATGTGTAATCATCTCACATAGATAAAGCTTTCTTTACATTACACAGCTTGGAAACTGTCATGGACGTATCCACGAGGGGACCTTCGGGAGCGTGTTCTGGACTACGATGAAAAAGGAAATATCTTCAGATAAATACTGGAAAGAAGCTTTCTGTGAATCTGCTTTTGCTATGTTTATTCATCTCACATAAATGAAGCTTTCTTTACATTACAGAGCTTGGAAAGTCCCTCGTGAATGGATCCTCATAGGGATATTTGGGATCTCATTCGGGCCTATGGTGAAATAGGAAATATAGTCAGATAAAAACTGGAGAGAACATTTCTGAGAAACTGCTTGGCGATGTGAGCATTCCCCTCACGAAGTAACAGTTTCTTCTGAAAGGGCACAGTTTGAACATTGTTCCTGTAATCCAAAAGGGTGATATTCAGAGCACATTGAAGACTATGGCAAAAAGTGAAATGATATCCATTAAAACCAGATAGAAGCACTCGAAGAAACTGTTCTCTGACATGTCCATTCATTTCACAGGGTTAAAGCCTACTTTACATTTCCCAGGGTGAAAGTCGGTCTATGAGGGTTGTGCGGAGCGATAGTAAGTGGCCACCGTAGGCCTTTCTGAGGCAAGGAAATGTCTTCCATCGAGAATTGGATAGAAGCTTTCTGCGCAACTATTTTGTGATGTTCTTATTGACCTCATAGAGTTAAATCATTCTTTGGATTGAGCACTTTGAAATCATTGTTTTCATGGAATTTGAGAAAGGACATTTGGACACGCTATTTAGAATATCCTGAAAAAGAAATAACTTCAGAAAGAAACCAGATGGAAACTTTCTGTGAAACTGCTCTCTTTCACGTGAATTATGCTGACACAGTTAACCTTCTCTTTTCATTGGGCTGTATCATAACACTGTTTTTGTTTAGTCTGTGAAGAGATATTCTGGATTGCTTGGAGGCTTACGATGTGAAAGGAAACTTCTTCAGATAGAAACTGGAGAGAAGTTTTCTGAGGAGCTGGTTTGTGACGTGTGAATTCCACTCACAGAAATATACTTTTCTTCTCCTAGAGGATTCCAGAATCCCTTTTGGAGAGGAAGCTACCAAGAGATATTCGGGAGTATAGGGAGGACTATGGTGAAAAATGAAATATCCTCAGACAAAAACTGGAGAGAATATTTCCGTGGAACTGCCTTCTGTTAGATATATTTATTCATCTCGTGTAGTTAAAACTTTAATTATATTATGCAGTTCGGAAACTCCATCAGTCACAGATCCATGAAGGAACATTCGGGAGCACATTCAGGCCAACGGTGAAAGAAGAGATATCTTCAGATAAAAACTGGATAGAAGCTTTCTGAGAAACTCCTTTGTGATGTATGCATTCCACTCAGGGAGTTATACCTCTTTTCTCCAATACAGTGTTTGAACACTGTTCCTGCGAAAGCATAAAAGTGATATTTAGAATGCATTGAGGACAATGGCGAATAGTGAATTGTACCGAAATTAAATTGTGGAAGAAGCGTTCTAGCAATCTGCTCTCTATATGTGCATTCACTTCACAGAGATAATGCTCACTATACGTTGCCCAGTTTCAAAACTCTGTATTTGAGGAATCTGTGAAGGGATATTTAGTGATGCCTGGTGGCTTGTGCTGAGTGAGGAAATGTCTTCCGATGAAACCTGCAGAGAAAGGTTCTGAGCAACTGCTCTTCGAAGTGTATATTCGAGTCATAGAGTTAAACCATTCAATGGATTGAGCAGCCTGAAATCACTGTTTTTGTGGAATCTGAGGAAGGACATTTGGGAACGATCCTTTGAATTAGGAGAAAGAAATATCCTCAGGTAAAATCCAGAAGGAAGCTTTCTGCGAAACTGCTGTGTGTCGTCTTAATTCCTCTCACACAGATAAGTCTCTCTTTTCATTGAGCAGTTTTCTAGCCCTATGTATGTTAAGCATGTGATGGAATATTCGGGAGCATTTTAAGGCTTATGGGGAAAAAGAAAATATGTTCAGACCGAAACTGGAGAGAAGCTTTCCGAGGAACTGCTTTGTGATGTGTGCATTTCAGCCAGAGTGTTATACCTCTCTTCTCATACAGGGTCAGGGAAACCCTTTTGGAGAAACAGGTACCAAGTGATATTCAGGAGCATGTCAATGCCGAAGGTCAAAGGGGAACTAGCCTCAGACAAAAACTTGAAAGAAGCTTTCTAGGAAACTACTCTGTTATATCTGTAGTCATCTCACATAGATTAAGCTTCCTTTACATTATGCAGCTAGGAAACTCATGGACGGATCCACAAAGGGTCCTTTGGGAGAATATTCTGGACTATGGGAAAAAGGAAATATGTTCAGAGAAAAACTGGAAAGAAGCTTTCTATGAAACTGTTTTTGCTATGTTTATTCATCTCACACAGATGAAGCTTTTTTTACATTATGCACCTTGGAAACTCCCTCTTGGACCGATCCGTGCAAGGATATTTGGAATCACATTCGGGCCTATGGTGAAATAAGAAATATAGTCAGATAAAAACTGGAGAAAAGCTTTCTGAGAAACTGCTTGGTGATGTGTGCATTCCACTCAGGGAATTATAACATTATTCTCATAAGGCACAGTTTGAACACTGTTCCTGGAAAAACAAAAGAGTGATATTCAGAGCACATTGAAGAGTATGGCAAAAAGTGAAATGACATCCAAAAAAAAACAGAAAGAAGCACATGAAGAAACTGTTCTCTGACATGTCCATTTTTTTCACAGGGCTAAAGCTTACTCTACATTTCCCACTTTGAACGACAATCTTTGAGGGTTCTGTGAAGGGATTCTAAGTGGCTACCGGAGGCCTTTGTGAGGCAAGGAAATCCCTTCCATCGAAAATCAGAGAGAAGCTTTCTGCACAACCTTTTTGTGATGTTTGTATTCATCTCATTGCATTAAATCATTCTCTGTATTGAACAGCTTGAAATCACTGTTGCTGTGGAATCTGAGAAAGGACATTTGGAAACGCTCTTTAGAATATCCTGAGAAAGAAATAACCTCAGAGAGAAACCAGAAGGAAGCTTTCTGTGAAACTGCTCCGTGTCACGTGAATTCTGCTCACAGTTAAGCTTCTCTTTTCATTGAGCTTTATCATAACACTTTTTTTTTAGTCTATGAAGGGATACTATGTAGGGCATTGAGGCTTACAGTGAGAAAGGAAACATCTTCAGATAGAAACTGAAGAGAAGCTTTCTGAGGAGCTGCTTTGTGACGTGTGCATTCCACTCACAGAAAAAATACCTTACTTCTCCTAGAGGATTCCGGAATCCCGTTTGGAGAAAAAACTCCCAAGAGATATTCGGGACCATAGAGGACTATGATGAAGAAGGAAATATCCTCAGACAAAAACTGAAAAGAAGATTTCTATGAAACTTCCTTTTGTTAGATGTATTTATTCATCTCGCCTAGTTAAAACTTTAACTATATTACGCATTTTGGAAACTCCGTCATGCACATATCCATGAAAGGACGGTTGGGAGCACATTCTGGGCTATGGTGAAAGAGGAGATATCTTCAGATAAAAACTGGATAGAAGCTTTCTGAGAAACTACTTTGTGATGTGTGCATTCCACTCAGAGAGTTATACCTCTTTTCTCACAAGGCTGTGTTTGAACACTGTTTCTGTGAAACAGAAAAAGTGATATTTCGGAATGCATTGAGGACTATGGCGGGTAGTGAAGTATACTGAAATAAAATCGAGGAAGAACGTTCCAAGAACCTGCTCTCTGATATGTGCATTCACTTCACAGAGTTAATGCTTACTCTATGTTGCTCAGTTTCGAAACTCTGGCTTTGAAGAATCTGTGAAGAGATATTTACTGATTTCAGAGTCCTGTGGTGAGTGAGAAAACGTCTTCCGATGAAACCTGCAGAGAAACGTTCTGAGCAACTGCTTTGCGATGTGCATATTCGTCTCATAGAGTAAAACTGT
>NW_012118299.1:388207-405315 GCF_000951035.1 Colobus angolensis palliatus | reverse complement strand
AAAAAAAAAAAACTGTTCTTTGGATTTCGCAGCTTCAAATCACTGTTTTCATGGAATCTGAGGAATGACATTTGGGAACGATTCTTAGAAGATGGAAAAAGAAATATCCTCAGGAAAAATCCAGTAGGAAAGCTTCTGTGAGACAGTGCTGTGTCATCTTAATTACTCTCGCTCCATTAAGCCTCCCTTTTCATTGAGCAGTTTTATAGCAATGTGTATGTTTAGAGTGTGATGGGATATTCAGAGGCACTTTGGGGCTAGTGGTGAAAAGGGAAATATGTTCAGACCGATACTGGAGAGAAGCTTTCAGAGAAACTGCTTGGTGACGTGTGCATTCCAGTCACAATGTTATACCTCTCCTCTCATACAGCGTCAGGGAAACCCTTTTGAAGAAAGAGGTAACAAGTGGTATTCGGGAGCTTGTTGATGCTGATGGTGGAATGGAAAATAGACTCAGATAAAAACTGGAATGAAACTTTCTAGGAAATTACTCTGTGATGTGTGTAATCATCTCACATAGATAAAGCTTTCTCTATATTACACAGCTTGGAAACTGTCATGGACGGATCCATGAATGGACCTTCGGGAGCACATTCTGGACTATGGTGAAAAAGGAAATATCTTCATATAAAAACTGGAAAGAAGCTTTCTGTGATTCTGCTTTTCGCTATGTTTATTCATCTCACATAGATGAAGCTTTCTTTACATTACGCAGCTTATAAACTTTCTCGTGGATGGATCAGCGAAGGGATATTTGGGATAACATTCGGGCCTATGGTGAAAGAGGAAATATAGTCAGATAAAATGTGGAGAGAAGCTTTCTGAGAAACTGCTTGGTGATGTGTGCATTCCACTCAAAGTTTTATAACCTTCTTCTCATGAGGCACAGTTTGAACACTGTTCCTGTAAAACCAAAAGAGTGATATTCCGAGCATATTGAAGACTATGGCAAGAAGTGAAATGACGTCCAATAAAAAACAGAAAGAAGCACTTGAAGAAACTGCTCTCTGACATGTCCATTCTTTTCACAGGGTTAAAGCTTACTCTACATTACCCAGTTAGAAAATCGGTCTTTGAGGGTTCTGTGAAGGGATAGTAAGTGGCAGCTGGAGGTCTGTGTGAGGCAAGGAAATGTCTTCCATGGAAAACCTTAGACAAGCTTTCTGCACAACTCTTTTGTGATGTTTGTATTGATGTCATAGAGTTAAATCGTTCTTTGGATTGAGCAGTTTGAAATCACTGTTTCTGTGGAATCTGAGAAAGGACATTTGGAAACACTCTTTTGAATATCCTGAAAAAGAAAAAATCTCAGAGAGAAACCAGAAGGAAGCTTTCTTTGAAACCGCACTGTGTCACGTGAATTCCGTTCACACAGTTAAGCTTCTCTTTTCATTGAGCTGTATCGTAACACTGTTTTTGTGCAGTCTGCAAATGGATACTCTGGAGAGCTCTCAGGTTTATGGTGAGAAAGGAAACGTCTTCAGATAGAGACTGGAGAGAAGCTTTCTGAGGATCTGCTTTGTGACGTGTGCATTCCACTCACAGAAATATACTTTTCTTCTCCTAGAGAATTCCGGAATCCCTTTTGCAGAAAAAGCTACCAAGAGATATTCAGAAGAATAGCGACGACTCTGGTTAAATGGAAATATATGAGACAAACCTGGAAAGAACATTTCTGTGAAACTGCCTTGTGTTAGATATATTTATTCAACTCGCATAGTTAAAACTTTAAATATATTACACAGTTTGGAAACTCTGTCATGCACAGACCCGTGAAGGGAGATTTGGGAGCACATTCAAGCCTAGGTGAAAGAGGAGATATCTTCAGATAAAAACTGGATAGAATCTTTCTGAGAAACTATGTATAGAATCTTCCTGAGAAACTTGTTATGTATGCATTCCACTCAGGGAATTTTACCACTTTTCTCACAAGGCTGTGTTCGAACACTGTTCCTGTGAACCGAAAAAGTGATAATTTGGAACACATTCAGGACTACAGTGAGTAGTGAAATGCACTGAAATAAAATCGAGGAAGTAACATTCCAAGAATCTGCTCTCAGATATAAGCATTCACTTCCAGAGTTAATGCTTCCTCTATGTTGCCCAGTTTCAAAACTCAGTCTTTGAAGAATCTGTGAAGGGATATTTAGTGACGTCTGAAGGCCTGTGGTGAGCGAGGAAACATCTTCCGATGAAACCTGCAGAGAAACGTTGTGAGCAACTGCTTTGTGATGCGTGTATTTGTCTCCTAGAGTTAAACCCTTCTTAGGATTGAGCAGCTTGAAATCATTTTTTTGTGGAATCTGAGGAAGGATATTTGAGAAGGATCCTTAGAATATGGAGAAAGAAATATCCTCAGAAAAAATGCAGTAGGAAGTTTACTGTGAAACTGCTCTGTGTCATCTTAATTACTCTCACTCTTTTAGGCCTTTCTTTTCATTGAGCAGTTTTCTAGCCCTGTGTATGTTTAGTGTGTTATGGGATATTCAGGAGCACTTTGAGGCTAATGGTGAAATAGGAAATATGTTCAGATCGAAACTGGAGAGAAGCTTTCCGAGGAACTGGTTTGTGAAGTGTGCATTCCACTCACAGTGTTATAACTCTCTTCTCATACAGCGTCGGGGAAACCCTCTTGGAAAAACAGATTCCAGGTGATATTCGGGAGTATGTTGATGCCGATGCTGAAAAGGGAACTAGCCTCAGACCAAAACAGGAAACAAGCTTTGTAGGAAACTACTCAGTGATATGTGTAATCATCTCACATAGATAAAGCTTTCTTTACATTACGCAGCTTGGAAACTGTCATGGATGGATCCATGAAGAGACCTTCGGGAGCACATTCTGGAATATGGTAAAAAAGGAAATATCTTCAGATAAAAACTGGAAAGACGCTTTATGTGAATCTGCTTTTTGCTATGTTTATTCATCTCACCTAGATGAAGCTTTTTTTATATTATGCAGCTTGGAAACTCCCTCATGGATGGATCAGCGAAGTGATATTTGGGATCACTTTCTGGACTATGGTGAAAGAGTAAATATAGTCAGATGAAAACTGGAGAGAAGCTTTCTGAGAAACTGCTTGGTGACGTGTGCATTCTAGTCAGGGAGTTGAAGCTTTCTTCACATAACGCACAGTTTGAACACTCTTCTTGTAAAACAAAAAGAGTGATATTCTGAGCACTTTGAAGACCATGACAAAAAGTGAAATGGCGTCCAATAAAAAGCAGAAAGAAGCACTCGAAAAAGTGCCCTCAAATGTCCAATATTTTCACAGGGTGAAAGCATACTCTACATTTCCCTGTTTGAAAGTCGGTCTTGGAGGGTTCTGCGAAGGGATAGTAAGTGGCTACCGAAGGCCTGTGTCTAGCAAGAAAACGTCCTCCATCGAAAATTGGAGAGAAGCTTTCTGCGCAACTCTTTTGTAATGTTTGTGTTCATCTCATAGCATTAAATGGCTCTTTGAAATGAGCAGTTTGAAATCACTGTTTCTGCATGTTGAAAAAGGACATTTGGAAACGATCTTTAGAAATTCCTGAAAAAGTAATAACCACAAAGAGAAAACAGAAGGAAGCTTTCTGTGAAACTGCTCTGTGTCACGTGAATTCCACTCACACAATTAGCTTCTCTTTTCTTTGAGTTGTATCATAACACTGTATTTGTTTTTTCTGCGAAGGGTATTCTGGAGGGCTTTGAGGCTGATGGTGCGAAAGGAAACGACTTCAGATGGAAACTGGAGAGAAGCTTTCTGAAGACCTGCTTTTTGATATGTGCATTTCACTCACAGAAATATACCTTTCTTCTCCTAGAGGATTCCGGAATCCCTTTTGGAGAAAAAGCTACCAAGAGATATTCTGGAGTATAATGACGACTATGGTTAAGAAGGAAATATCCTCAGACAAAAACTGGAAAGAAGATTTTTGTGAAACTGCTTTGTGTTAGATATGTTTATTCATATTGCATACTTGAAACTTTAATTATATTACACAGTTTGGAAACTCCATCATGCGCAGATCCTGAAGGGACGTTCGGGAACACATTCGGGCCTATGGTGAAAGAGGAGATATCTTCAGATAAAAACTGGATAGAAGCTTTCTGAGAAACTACTTTGTGATGTACGCATTCCACTCAGTGAGTTATACCACTTTTCTCACAAGGCAGAGTTTGAACACTTTTCCCATGAAACTGAAAAGGTGATATTTTGGAACTCATTGGGGACTACAGCGAATAGTGAAATATACTGAAATAAAATCGAGGAAGAAGCATTCCAACAATCTGCTCCCTGATATGTGCGTTCACTTCACAGAGTTAATGCTTACTCTCTGGTGCCCAGTTTCAAAACTCTGTCTCTGAAGAATCTGTGAAGGGATATTTAGTGACTTCTGGAGGCTTTTGGTGAGCGAGGAAATGTCTTTTGATTAAACATGCAGAGAAATATTCTGAGCAACTGCTTAGCAATGTGTGTATTCGTCTCCTTCAGTTAAAACCTTATTTGGATTGAGCAGCTAGAATTCAATGTTTTTGTGGAATCTGAGGAAGGACATTTGGGAACGATCCTTAGAATATGGAGAAAGAAATATCCTTAGGTAAAATCCAGAAGGAAGCTTTCTGTGAAACTGCTCTGTGTCATCTTAATTCCTCTCCCTCAGATAAGCCTCTCTTTTCATTGAGCGGTTTTTCAGCCCTGTGTATGTTTAGCGTGTGATGGGATATTCGGGAGCACTTTGAGGCTAACGGTGAGAAAGGAAATAAGTTCAGACCGAAACTGGAGAGAAGCTTTCCGAGGAACTGCTTTGTGATGTGTGCATTCCAGTCACAGTGTTTTACCTCTCTTCTCATACAACGTCAGGGAAACCCTTTTGGAGAAACAGGTACCAACTGATATTGAGGAGCATGTTTATGCCTATGGTGAAAAGGGAATTAGCCTCATGCAAAAACTGGAAAGAAGCTTTCTAGGAAACCACTCTGTGATATGTGTAATCATCTCACATAGATAAAACTTTCTTTATATTACGCAGCTTGGAAACTGTCATGGACGGATCCACGAAGGGGCCTTCAGGAGCACATTCTGGACTATGGTGAAAAAGGAAATGTCTTCAGTTAAAACCTGGAAAGAAGCTTTCTGTGAATCTGATTTTTGCTATGTTTATTCATCTCACATAGATGAAGCTTTCTTTACATTATGCAGTTTGGAAACTACCTCGTGGATGGATCCGTGAAGGGATATTTTGGATCACCTTTGGGCCTATGGTGAAATAGGAAATATAGTCAGATAAAAACTGGAGAGAAGCTATCTGAGAATCTGCTTGGTGATGTGTGCATTCCACTCAGCGACTTATATCTTTCTTCTCATAAGGCACAGTATGAACACTGTTCCTGTGAAACCTAAAGAGTGTTATTCGGAACACATTTTGGATTACGGCAAAATTGAAATGTCGTCCAATAAAAAACAGAAAGAAGCACTCTAAGAAACTGCTCTCTGACAGGTCCATTCTTTTCACAGGGTTAAAGCTTACTCTACATCTCCCAGTTTGAAAGTCTGTCTTTGAGAGTTCTGCAAAGGTATACTAAGTGGAGACCAGAGGCCTGTGTGAGGCAAGGAAATATCTTCCATCCAAAATCGAAGAGAATGTTTCTGCACAACTCTATTGTGATGTTAGATTTCATCTCTAAGCATTAAATCATTCTTTGGATTGAGCAATTTGAAATCACTTTTTCTGTGGAATCTGCAAAAGGACATATGGATACGCTCTATAGAATATCCTGAAAAAGAAGTAACCTCAGAGAGAAACTGCGAGGATTCTTTCTGTGAAACTGCTCTGTGTCACATGAATTACGCTCACAAAGTTAAGCTTCTCTTTTCATTGAGCTGTATCATAACACTGTTTTTGTTTAGTCTGCGAAGGGATATTCTGGAGGACTTGGAGGCTTATGGTGAGAAAGGAAACATCTTCAGATAGAGACTGGAGAGAAGCTTTCCGAGGAGCTGCTTTGTGACGTGCACATTCCACTCAAGGATATATACCTTTCTTCTCCTAGAGGATTCCAGAATCCCGTTTGGAGAAAAACCTACAAAACAGACCATTGGGAGTATAGGGAAGGCTATGGTGAAAAAGGAAATATCCTCAGACAAAAACTGGAAAGAAGATTTCTGTGAAACTGCTCTGTGTTAGATATATTTATTCAGCTCGCATAATTAAAACTTTAATTATTTTACGCAGTTTGGAAGCTTCGTCAGGCATAGATCCGCTAAGGTACGTTCGGGAGCACAATCAAGCCTATGGTGAAAGAGGAGATAACTTCAGATAAATACTGGATAGAAGCTTTCTGAGAAGCTACTTTGTGATGTATGCATTCCACTCAGGGAGTAATACCTCTTTTTCCACAAGCATGTGTTTGAACAATTTTCCTGTGAAACCGAAAAAGTGATATTTCGGAACGCATTGAGGACTATGGTGAATAGTGAAATATACTGAAATAAAATCGAGGAAGAAGCATTCCAAGAAGCTGCTCTCTGATATTTGCTTTGACTTCACAGAGTTAATGCTTACTCTTTGTTGCCCAGTTTCGAAACTCTGTCTTTGAAGAATCTGTGAAGGAATGTTTAGTGACCCCTGAAGGCTTGTGGTGAGTGAGGAAACGTCTTCCGATGAAACCTGAAGAGAAACGTTCTGATCAACTGGTTTGCGATGTGTTTATTCATCTCCTAGAGTTAAAACATTCTTTGGATTGAGCAATGTGAAATCACTTTTTTTGTGGAATCTGAGGAAGGACATTCAGGATCGACCCTTATAATATGGAGAAAGAATTGTCCTCAGGTAAAATCCAGAAGGAAGCTTTCTGTGAAACTGCTCTGTGTCGTCTTAATTCCTCTGACTCTGATAAGCCTCTCGGTTCATTGAGCAGTTTTCTAGCCCTGTGTATGTTTAGCGTGTGATGGGATATTCGGGAGCTCTTTGAGGCTAACAGTGAAAAATGATATATGTTCAGACCAAAACTGGAAAGAAGCTTTCCGAGGAAATACTGTGTGATGTGTACATTTCATTCACAGTGTTATTCCTCTCTTCTCATGCAACGTCGGGGAAGCCCTTTTGGATAAACATGTACCAAGTGATATTCGGGAGCATGTCAATGCCATTGGTGAAAACAGAAATAGCCTCAGACAAAAACTCTAAAGAACCTTTCTAGGAAACTACTCTGAGCTATGTGTAATCATTTCATATAGGTAAAGCTTTATTTATATTATGCAGCTTGGAAAGTGTCATGGACGGATCCGTGAAGGGACCTTCCGGAGCACATTCTGGACTATGGTGAAAAAGGAAATGTCTTCAGATAAAACCTGGAAAGAAGCTTTCTCTGAATCTGATTTTTGCTATGTTTATTCACTGCACATAGATTAAGCTTTCTTTACATTACGCAGCTTGGAAACTCCCTCGTGGATGTATCCGCAAAGGGATATTAGGGATCACGTTCTGGCCTATGGTGAAACAGGAAATATAATCAGATAAAAACTGGAGAGAAGCTTTCTGAGAAACTGCTTGGTGATGTGTGCATTCCACTCAGGGAGTTATAACTTTCTTCTCATAAGGCACAGTTTGAACACGGTTCCTTTAAAACCAAAAGAGTGATATTTGGAGCACATTGAAGACTGTGGCGAATAGTGAAATATAATGAAATAAAATGGTGGAAGAAGCGTTCCAAGAATCTGCTCTCTGATATGTGCATTCACTTCACAGAATTAATGCTTACTTTATGTTGCCCAGTGTTGAAACTCTGTCTAGGAAGAATCTGTCAAGGGATATTTAGAGAATCCCGGATGTTTTTGGTGAGTGAGGAAATGTCTTTCGATGAAACCTGCACAGAAAAGTTCTGAGTAATTGCTTTGCAATTTTTGCATTTCTCTCATAGAGTTAAACCATTTTTAGGATTAAGTAGCTTGAAATCACTGTTTTTGTGGAATCTGAGGAAGGACATTTTGGAATGATCTTTAGAGTATGGAGAAATAAATATCCTCAGGTAAAATCCAGAAGGAAGCTTTCTGTGAAACTGCTGTGTGTTGTGTTACTTCCTCTCACACAGATAAGCCTCTCTTTTCATTGAACAGGTTTCTGGCCCTGTGTATGTTTAGCGTGTGATGGGATATTTGGGAGCACTTCGAGGCTTATGGTGAAAAAGGAAATATATTCAGACTGAACCCAGAAAGAAGTTTTACGTGGAACTGCTTTGTGACCTGTGCATTCCACTCTCAGTGTTATACCTCTCTTCTCATACAGCGTCAGGGAAACCCTTTTGGAGAAACAGCTACCAAGTAATATTCGTGAGCATGTTGATGCCGATAGTGAAAAGGGAAATAGCCTCAGACAAAAACTGGAAAGAAGCTTTCCAGGAAACTACTCTGATATGTGTAATCATCTCACATAGATAAAGCTTACGTTACATTACGCAGCTGGTAAACTGTCATGAATCGATCCACAAAGGGACCTTTGTGAGCACATTCTGGAGTATGGTGAATAAGGAAAAATCTTCAGATAAAACCTGGAAAGAAGCTTTATGTGAATCTGCTTTTTGCTATGTTAATTCAAATCACAAAGATGAAGCTTTCTTTATATTACACAGCTTGGCAACTCCCTCGTGGATGGATCCACGAACAGATATTTGGGATCAATTTTGGGCCTATGGTGAAATAGGAAATATAGTCAGATAAAAACTGGACAGAAGGCTTTTGAGAAACTGCTTGGTGATGTGTGCATTCCACTCAGGGAGTTATAACTTTCTTCTCATAAGGCACAGTTTGAACACTGTTCCTGTGAAACCAAAAGAGTGATATTCAGAGCACATTGAAGACGATGGTTAAAAGTGAAGTGGCGTCCAATAAAAAACACAAAGAAGCACTTGAAGAAGCTGCTCCCTGACCTGTGCATTCTTTCCACAGGTTTAAAGCTTACTTTACATTTCCAAGTTTGAAAGTTGGTCATTGAGTTTTTGCGAAGGGATAGTAAGTGGCAACGGGTGGCCTCTGTGGGGTAAGGAAATGTCTTCCATCGAATATCGGAGAGAAGATTTCTGCCCAACTCTTTGTGATGTTTTTATTCGTCTCATTGAGTTAAATCATTCTTTCGAATGAGCAGTTTGAAATCACTGTTTCTGTGGAATCAGAGAAAGGACATTTGGAAACCGTCTTTAGAATATCCAGAAAAAGTAATAACCTCAGAGAGAAACCTGAAGGAATCTTTCTGTGAAACTGCTCTGTGTCAGGGGAATTCCTCTCACACAGTTTATCTTCTCTTTTCATTGAGCTGTATCATAACACTCTTTCTATTTAGTCTGCTAAGGCATACTCTGGAGGGCTTTGAGGCTTACAGTGAGAAAGGAAACGTCTTCAGATAGAAACTGGAAAGAATTCTTTTGAGGAGCTGCTTTGTGACGTGTGCATTCCACTCACAGAAATATACCTTTCTTCTCCTAGAGGATTCCGGAATCCCTTTTGAAGAAAAAGCTACCAAGAGATATTCAGGAATATAGCGACGACTGTGGTGAAAAAAAAAAATCCTCAGACAGAAACTGGAAAGAAGATTTCTGTGAAACTGCTTTGTTTATTCGTCTCACATAGTTAAAAGTTTAATTATATTATGCTGTTTGGAAACTCTGTCATGCACAGATCCGTGAAATAATGTTTTGGAGCACATTCAGGCCTACGGTGTAAGAGGAGATATCTTCAGATAAAAACTGGATAGAAGCTTTCTGAGAAACTACTTTGTGATGTATGCATTCCACTCAGGGAGTTATACCTCTTTTCTCACAAGGCAATGTTTGAACACTGTTCCTGTGAAACTGAAAAAGTGATACTTCGGAACGCATTGAGGACTATGGTGAATAATGAAATATACTGAAGTAATATCGTGGAAGAAGCGTTCCAAGAATCTGCTCTCAGATATGTGCATTCACCTCAGGGAGTTAATGCTTAATCTATGTTGCCCAGTTTCGAAACTCGGTCTTTGAAGAATCTGTGAAGGAATATTTAGTGACGCCCAGAGACTTGTGGTGAGCAAGGAAACGTCGTCCGATGAAACCTACAGGGAAACGTTCTCAGCAACTGCTTTGTGATATGTGTATTCATCTCATAGTGGTAAACCATTCTTTGGATTGAGCAGCTTGAAGTCACTGTTTTTGTGGAATCTGAGGAAGGACATTCTGAACGATCCTTAGAATATGGAGAAAGAAATATCCTCAGGTAAAATCCAGAAGGAAGCTTTCTGTGAAACTGCTCTGTGTCGTCTTATTTTGTCTCACTCAACTAAGCCTCCGTTTTCATTGAGTGGTTTTCTATCCTGGTGTATGTTGAGCGTGTGATGAGATATGCGACAGCACAATGAGGCTAAAGGTGAAAAAGGGAATATGTTATGACCGAAACTGTAGAGAAGTTTTCCAAGGAACTGCTTTGTGACGTGTGCATTTCTGTCACAGTGTTATGCCTCTGTTCTCATACAGCGTCTTGGAAACCCTTTTGGAGAAACAGGAACCAAGTGATATTCGGGAGCATGTTGATGCCGATGGTGAAAAAGGAAGGAGCCTCAGACAAAACCTGGAAAGAAGCTTTCTAGGAAACTCCTCTGTGATATGTGTAATCATCTCACATAGATGAAGCTTTCTTTCCATTATGCAGCTTGTAAACTTTCATATACGGATCCATGAAGGGAGCTTCAGGAGCATATTCTGGACTACGGTGAAAATGGAAATGTCTTCAGATAAAACCTCGAAAGAAGCTTTCTGTGAATCTGCTTTATACTATGTTTATTCATCTCACATGGATGAACGTTTCTTTACATTATGCAGCTTGGAATCTCCCTCATGGATGGATCAGCAAAGTGATATTTGGGATCACATTTGGGCCTATGATGAAAGAGGAAATATAGTCAGATAAAAACTGGAGAGAAGCTTCCTGAGAAACTGCTTGGTGATGTGTGCATTCCACTCTGGGAGTTACAAATTTCTTCTCAGAAGGCACAGTGTAAACACTGTTCCTGTAAAACCAAAAGACTTTTATTCAAAGCACATTGAAGGCTATATGGCAAAAAGTGAAATGTCGTCAAATAAAAAACAGAAAGAAGCACTCGAAGAAACTGCTCTCTGACATGTCCATTCTTTTCAAAGAGTTAAAGTTTACTCTACAATTCCTAGTTTGAAAGTTGGTCTTTGAGGGTTCTGCGAAGGGATAGCAAGTGGTCAACGGAGGTCTTTGTGAGGCAAGGAAATGTCTTCCATCGAAAATCGGAGAGAAGCTTTCTGTGCAACTCTTTTGTGATGTTTGTAATCATCACATAGAGGTAAATCATTCTTTGGATTGAGCAGTTTGAAATCACTGTTTCCATGGAATCTGAGAAAGGACATTTGGAAACGCTCTTTAGAATATCCTGAAAAAGAAATAACCTCAAATGGAAACTAGAGGAAGCTTTCTGTGAAACTACTCTGTGTCACGTGAATTCCACTCACACAGTTAAGCTTCCCTTTTCATTCATCAGTATCATAACTCGGATTTTTTTTCATCTGCAAAGAGATATTCTGGAGCACTACAAGGGTTATGGTGAGAAAGGAAACATCTTTAGGTGGAAACTGGAGAGAAGCTTTCTGTGCAGCTGCCTTGTGACATGTGCATTTCACTCACAGAAATATACCTTTCATATAATAGAGGATTTCGGAATTCCTTTTGGAGAAAAAGCTACCAAGAGACATTGGGCACTATAGGGATGGATAAGGTGAAAAAGGAAATATTCTCAGACAAAAACTGGAAAGAAGATTTCTGTGAAACTGCTTTGTGTTAGATATACTTATTCATCTCGCATAGATAAAACTTTTCTTATACAACATAGTTTAGAAACTTTGTCATGAACGGATCTGTGAAGGGACATTCGGGGGCACATTCAGGCCTACGGTGAAAGAGGAGATATCTTCAGATAAAAACTGGATGGAAGCTTTCTGAGAAACTACTTTGTGGTGTATGCATTCCCCTCAGGGACTTATACCTCTTTTCTCACAAGGCAGTGTTAGAACACTGTTCCTGTGAAACCGAAAAAGTGATATTCAGGGCACATTGGGAACTATGGCGAATAGTGAAATATACTGAAATAAAATTGAGGAAGAAATGTTCCACGAATCTGCTCTCTGATATGTGCATTCACTTCACAGAATTAATGCCTACTCTATGTTGCCCAGTTTTGAAACTCTGTCTATGAAGAATCTGTGAAGGGATATTTAGTGAAGCCCAGAGGCCTGTGGTGAAAAGGAAACGTCTTCTGATGAATCCTGCCGAGAAACATTCTGAGCAACTGCTTTGCAATATGTGTATTCATCTCATAAAATTATACTATTCTTTGTTTTGATCAGCTGGAAATCACTGTGTTTGTGGCATTTGAGAAAGGATATTTGGGAATGATCCTTAGAATATGGAGAAAGAAATATCCTCACTTAATATCCAGAAGGAAGCTTTCTCTGAAACTACTCTGTGTCATCTTAATTACTCTCACTCAGGTAAGCCTCTCTTTTCATTGAGCAGTTTTCTAACCCTGTGTATGTTTAGCGTTTGATGGGATAATCTGGAGCACTTTGAGGCTGTTGGAAAAAGGAACTGTGATCAGACCAAAAATGGAGAGAAGCTTTCAGAAAAACTGCTTTGTGACTTGTGCATTCCAGTCACAGTGTTACACCTCTCTTCTCATACAGCGTAGGGGAAAACATTTTGGAGAAACAGGTACCAAGTAATATTTAGGAGCATGTTGCTGCCAGTGGTGAAAAGGAAAATAGCCTCAGACAAAAAAGGGAAAGCAGCTTTCTAGGAAACCACTCTGTGATATGTGTAATCATCTCACATAGATAAAGGTTTCTTTACATTAAGCAGCTTGGAAACTCTCATGGACTGATCCATGAAGGGACCTTCAGGAGCACATTCTGGACTAGGGTGAAAAAGGAAATATCTTCTGATAAAAACTGGAAAGAAGCTTTCTGTGAATCTGCTTTTTGCCATGTTTCTTCCTCTCACATAGATGAAGCATTCTTTACATTATGCAGCGTGAAAACTCCCTCATGGATGGAACCGCGAAGGGATATTTGGGATCATATTCAGGCCTATGGTGAAATAACAAATATAGTCAGATAAAAAGTGGAGGGAAGCTTTCTGAGAAACAGCCTGGTAATGTGTGCATTCCACTCAGGGATTTATAAATTTCTTCACATAAGGCACAGTTTGAACACTGTTCCTATAAAACCAAAAGAGTGATATTGAGAGCACTTTGAAGACTATGGCAAAAAGTGAACTTGCGTCCAATAAAAAACAGAAAGAAGCACTCACAGAAACTGCTCTCAAATGTCCATTCTTGTCACAGGGTTAAAGCTTACTCTACATTTCCCAGTTTGAAAGTCGGTCTTTGAGCGTTCTGCGAAGGGATTGTAAGTGGCGACAGGAGGCCTGTGTGATGCAAGGAAATCTTCCATCAAAAATCGGAGAGAAGCTTTCTGCACAAATCTTTTGTGATGTTTGTATTCATTTCATAGATTTAAATCATTCTTTGGATTGAGCAGTTTGAAATCACTGTTTCTGTGGAATCTGAGAAGGAACATTTGGAAACGCTCTTTAGAATATCCTGAAAAAGAAATAACCTCAGAGAGAAATCAGAAGGAAGTGTTCTTGAAACTGCTCTGTGTCACGTGAATTCCACTCACACAGTTAAAGTTCTCTTTTCATTGAGCTCTATAATAACACGATATTTTTTTATTCCGCAAAGGGATATTCTGGAGGGCTTTGATGCTTATGGTAAGAAAGAAAACGTCCTCATATAGAAACTGCAGAGAAGCTTTCTGAAGAGCTGCTGTATGACGTATGCATTCCACCCACAGAAATATACCTTTATTCTCCTAGAGTATTCCGGAATCCTTTTTGTAGAAAAAGCTACCAAGAGATATTCGGGAGTATAGCGACGACTACGGTGAAAAAGGAAATATCCTCAGAGAAATACTGGAAAGAATATTTCTGTGAAACTGCTTTGTGTTAGATATATTTATTCCTCTTGCATAGTTAAAATTTTAATTATGTTACGCAGTTTGTAACTCCATCATGCACAGAACCGTGTAGTGACATTTGTGAGCACATTCAGGACTATGGTGAAAGAGGAGATATCTTCAGATAAAAACTGGATAGAAAACTTTCTGAGAGGCTATTTTGTGATGTATGCATTCCACTCAGGGAGTTATACCTCTTTTCTCACAAGGCAGTGTTTGAACACTGTTCCTGTGAAACCAAAAATGTGATATGTCAGAATGCATTGACGACTATGACGAATAGTGAAATATACTGAAATAAAATCGAGGAAGAAGCGTTCCAAAAATCTGCTCTCTGATATGTGCATTCAGTTCACAGAGGTAATGCTTACTCTATGTTGCCCAGTTTCGAAACTCTGTCTAGGAAGAATCTGTGAAGGGATATTTATTGATGCCCGGAGGCTTGTGGTGAGTGAGGAAACGTCCTCCGATGAAACCTACAGAGAAACGTTCTGAGCAATTGCTTCATGATGTGTGTATTTGTCTCATAGAGTGAAACCATTCTTTGGATTGACTAGCTTGAAATCACTGTTTTTGTGGAATCTGAGGAAAGACATTTCAGAACGATCCTTAGAATATGGAGAAAGAAGTATCCTCAGGTAAAATCCAGAATGCAGCTTTCTGTGAAACTACAGTGTGTCGTCTTAATTCTTCTCACACATATAAGCCTCTCTTTTCATTGAGCAGTTTTCTAGCCCTGTGTATGTTTAACATGGGATGGGATATTCGGGAGACTTTGAGGCTAACGGTGAAAAAAGAAGTATGTTCAGACCAAAACTCGGGAGAAGCTTTCCAAAGAACTGTTTTGTGACGTATGCATTCTAGTCACAGGGTTATACCACTCTTCTCATACAGCGTCGGGGAAACCCTTTTGGAGAAACAGGTATCAAGTGATATTTGGGAGCATGTTGATGCCTATGGTGAAAAGGGAAATAGACTCAGACAAAAACTGGAAATTAGCTTTCTATGAAACAACTCTGTGATATGTGTAATCATAACACATCGATAAAGCTTTCTTTATATTACACAGCTTGGAAACTATCATGGATGGAGCTACGAAGGGACCTTCGGGAGCACATTCAGAACTATAGTGAAAAAGGAAATATCTTCAGATAAAAACTGAAAAGAAGTTTTCTGTGAATCTGCTTTTTGCTATGTTTATTCATCTCACTGAGATGAAGCTTTCTTTACATTACGCAGCTTGGCAACTCCCTCGTGGATGGTTCCACAAAGGGATATTTGGGATCACTTTCGCGCCTATGGTGAAATAACAAATATATTCAGATGAAAACTGGAGGGAAGCATTCTGAGAAACTGCTTGGTGATTTGTGCATTCCACTCAGGGAGTTATAACTTTCTTGTCATAAGGCACAGTTTGTACACTGTTGCATTGAACCCAAAAGAGTGATATTCAGAGCACTTTGAAGACTATGGCAAAAAGTGAAATGGCGTCCAATAAAAAAGAAAGAAGCACTCAAAGAAACTGCTCTCTGACATGTCCATTCTTTTCTCAGGGTTAATGGTTACTCTACATTTCCCAGTTTGAACGTTGATATGTGAGGGTTTTGATAAGGGATAGTATGTGGCGACTGGAGGCCTTTGTGGGGCAAGGAAATGTCTTCCATCGAAAATCAGAGAGAAGCTATCTGCACAACCTTTTTGTTATATTTGTATTCATCTCGTTGTGTTAAATCATTATCTGGATTGAACAGCTTGAAATCACTGTTTCTGTGGAATCTGAGAAAGGACATTTGGAAACGCTCTTTAGAATATCCTGAAAAAGAAATAACCTCAGAGAGAAACTGGAAGGAACCTTTCTGTGAAACTGCTCTGTGTCACGTGAATTCCACTCACAGTTAAGCTTCTCTTTTCATTGAGCTGTATCATAACACTGTTTCTTTTTTTTTAGTCTGTGAAAAGATACTCTGGAGGGCATTGAGCCTTACAGTGAGAAAGGAAACGTCTTCAGATAGAAACAGGAAACACGCTTTCTGAGGAGCTGCTTTGTGACGGGTGCATTCCACTCACAGAAATATACCTTACTTCTCCTAGAGGATTCCGGAATACCTTTAGGAAAAAAGGTACCAAGAGATATTCGGGAGTGTCACAACGACTATGATGAAGAAGGAAATATAATCAGTCAAAAACTGGAAAGAATATTTCTGTGAAACTGCTTTGTGTTAGATATACTTATTCAACTGGCATAGTTAAAACTTCAATTATATTATGCTGTTTGGAGACTGCATCATGCACAGTTTTGAGAAACAGTTTCCAAGTGATATAAGACAGCATGTTGATGCCAATGGTGAAAAGGGAAATAGTCTCAGACAGAAACTGGAAAGAAGCTATCGAGGAAACTATTCTGTGATATTTGTAATCACCTCACATAGATAAAGCTTTCTTTACATTACACGGCTTAGAAACTGTCATGGAGAGATCCATGAAGCGACCTTCAGGAGCACATTCTGGACTGTGCCGAAAAAGGAAATGTCTTCAGATAAAAAGTGGAAAGAAGCTTTCAGTGAATCTCCTTTTTGCTATGTTTATTCATCCCACATAGATGAGGATTTCTTTGCATTAGGCAGATTGGAAACTCCCTCGTGGATGGATCCATGAAGGGATATTTGGGATCTCTTTTGGGCCTGTAGTCAAATAGGAAATATAGTCAAAAAAAAAACTGGAGAGAAGCTTTCTGAGAAACTGCTTGGTGTCGTGTTCATTCTACTCAGGGAGTTATAACATTCTACTCATAAGGCACAGTTTGAACAGTGTTCCTGTAAAACCAAAAGAGTGATATTCAGATAGGAACAGCTGCTGTCTCCAACTCCCAGCGCGAAGGACACAGAAGACCGGTGATTTCTGCATTTTGAACTGAGGTACTGGGGTCATCTAACTAGTGAGTGCCGGACAAGTGGTGCTGGTCAGCTGTTGTGGCCCGATCAGCAAGAGCTGAACCAGGGCGAGGCATCGCCTCACCTGGGAAGCGCAAGGGGGAAGGGAATCCCTTTTCCTAACCAGGGGAA
>NW_012118299.1:374058-383037 GCF_000951035.1 Colobus angolensis palliatus | reverse complement strand
AAGTATACATATGTAACAAACCTGCACGTTATGCACATGTACCCTAGAACTTAAAGTATAATAATAAAAAAAAAAAAGAGTGATATTCAGAGCACTTTGTAGACTATGGCAAAAAGTGAAATGTCATCCAATAAAAAACAGAGAGAAGGACTCAAAGAAACTCTTCTCTCACATGTCCATTCTTTTCACTGTTTTAAAGCTTACTCTACATTTCTCCGTTTGAAATTCTGTCTTTGAGGGTTCTGCGAAGGGATTGTAAGTGGTAACCGAAGGACTGGGTGAGGCAAGGTAATATCTTCCATCGAAAATTGAAGAGAAGGTTTCAGGGCAACTGTTTTGTGATATTTGCATTCATATCAGACAGATAAATCATTCTTTGGATTGAGCAGTTTGAAATCACTGCTTCTGTGGAATCTGAGATAGAACATTTGCAAATGCTCTTTAGAATACCCTGAAAAAGAAATAACCTCAGAGAGAAACCAGAAGGAAGCTCTCTGTGAAAGTGCTCTCTGTCACGTGAATTCCGCTTACACACTTAAGCTTCTCTTTCCATTGTTCAGTATCATAACACTGTTTATGTTTAGTCTGCGAAGGGATATTCTGGAGGGATTTGAGGCATATGGTGAGAAAGGAAACCTCTTCAGATAGAAACTGGGAGAAGCTTTCTGAGAAGCTGCTTTGTGACGTTTGCATTCCACCCACAGAAATATACTTCTCTTCTCCTTGAGTATTCCGGAATCATTTTTGGAGAAAAAGTTACCAAGAGATATTTGGGAGAATAGTGATGACTCTGCTGAAAAAGAAAATATCCTCAGTCAAAAACTGGAAAGAATATTTCTGCGAAAATGCCTTGTGTTAGATATAATTATTCATCTCATATAGTTAAAACGTTTCTTATATTACACAGTTTGGAAGAGCCTTCATGCACAGTTCAGCGAAGGCACATTTGGGAGTACATTCAGACCTACGTTGAAAGAGGAGATATCTTCAGATAAAAACTGGGTAGAAGCTTCCTGAAGAACTAGTTTTTGATGTTTGCATTCGACTCAGACAGTTATACCTGTTTCTTCACAATGCAGCATTTGAACACTGTTCCTGTGAAATCGAAAAAGTGATATTTTGGAACGCATTGAGGACTATGGCGGATAGTCAAATATGCTGAAATAAAATCGAGGAAAAAGAGTTTTAAGAATCTGCTCTCTGATATGTGCATTCACTTCACAGAGTTAACATTTACTATTCATTGCCCAGGTTCGAAACTCTCTCTTTGAAGAATCTGTGAAGGCATATTTAGTGACGTCCAGAGGCTTGTGGTGAGCGAGGAAACGTCTTCCAATGAAACCTGCTGAGAAACGTTCTCAGCAATTGCTTTGTGATGTGTGTATTCATCTCATAGAGTTAAACCGTTCTTTGGAATGTGCAACTTGAACACTGTTTCTGTGGAATCTGCGGAAGGACATTTGGGAACGATCTTTAGAATATGGAGAATGAAATATCCTCAGGTAAAATCCAGAAGGAAGCTTGCTGAGAAACTACTCTGTGTTGTCTTAATTTCTGTAACTCAAAGAAGCCTCTCTTTTCATTGAGCAGTTTTGTAGCCCTGTGTAGGTTTAGTGTGTGATGAGATATTCGGGAGCACTTTGAGACTAACGGTGGAAAAAGAAATATTTTCAGACCAAAACTAGAGAGAAGCTTTCCGAGAAACTGCTTTGTGACATGTGCATTCCAGTCACATTGATATACCTCTCTTCTCATACAGCATTGGGGAAACCCTTTTGGAGAAACAGGTACCAAGTGATATTCAGGAGCATGTCGATGCTGATGGTGAAAAGGGAAATAATCTCAGACAAAAACTGAAAAGAAGATTTCTGTGAAACTGCTTTGTGCTGGATATATTCATTCATCTTTTATAGTTAAAACTCAAATTGTATTACGCAGTTTGGAAACTCCGTCATGCATATATCCATGAAGGGACTTTCGGGAGCACGTCCATGATGGAAATATCCTCAGAAAGAATGGAAAGAAGATTCCTGTGAAATTGCTTTGTGTCAGAAAGAAGCTTTCTTTGAAACTGCTCTGTGTCACGTGAATTCCGCTCACACAGTTAAGTTTCTCTTTTCATTGAGCAATATGATAACACTGTTTTTGTTCAGTCTGAGAAGGGATATTGTGGAGCGCTTTGAGACACATGGCGTGAAAGGAAACGTCTTCAGATGGAAACTGGAAAAAACCTTTCTGAAGTGCTGCTTTGTGACGTGTGCATTTCACTCACAGAAATATACCTTTCTTCTCCTAGAGGATTCTGGAATCCCTTTCAGAGAAAAAGCTACCAAGAGACATTCGAGAGAATAGTGATGACTCTGCTGAAAAAGGAAATATCCTCAGACGCCTGGAGGCTTGTGCTGAGCGAGGAAACGTTTTCCAAAGAAACATGCAGAGAAACATTCTGAGCAACTGCTTCGTGATGTGTATTCGTCTCATAGAGTTAAACCATTTTTTGGATTGAGCAGCTTGAAATCACTGTTTTTGTGGAATCTGAGGAAGGACATTTAGGAATGATCCTTAGAATATGGAGAAAGAAATATCCTCAGGTAAAATCCAGAAGGAAGCTTTCTGTGAAGCTGCTCTGTGTTGTCTTAATTCCTCTAACTCAGATAAGACTCACTTTTCATTGAGCAGTTTTCTAGCCCTGTGTATGCTTAGCATGTGATGGGATATTCGGGAGCACTTTGAGGCTAACGGTGAAAAAGAAAGTAAGTTCAGACCGAAACTGGAGAGAAGCTTTCCGAGGAACTGCATTGTGATATGTGCATTCCAGTCACAGTGTTATACCTCTCTTCTCATACAACGTCGGGGAAACCCTTTTGGAGAAACAGGTACCAAGTGGTATTCGGGAGCATGTTGATGCCGATGTTGAAAAGGGAAATAGCCTCATACAAAAACTGGGAAGAAGCTTTCTAGGAGACTATTCTGTGATATGTGTAATCATCTCACATAGATAAAACTTTCTTTACGTTATGCAGCTTGGAAACTGTGGTGGACGGATCCACGAAGAAACCTTCAGGAGCAATTTCTGGACTATAGTGAAAAAGGAAATGTCTTCAGGTAAAACCTTGAAAAAAACTTTCAGTGAATCTGATTGTTGCTATGTTTATTCATCTCAAATAGATGAAGCGTTCTTTACATTAAGCAGCTTGGAAACTACCTCGTGGATGGATCCGCGAAGGGATGTTTGGGATCACATTCGTGCCTATGGTGAAAGAGGAAATAGAGTCAGATAAAAACCGGAGAGAAGCTTTCTTAGAAACTGCCTGGTGATGTGTGCATTCCACCCAGGGACCTATAACTTTCTCCTCATAAATCACAGTTTAAACACTGTTCCTGTGACACCAAAAGAGCGATATTCAGAACACTTTGAAAACTATGGCAAAAAGTAAAATGTCATCCAATAAAAAACAGAAAGAAGTACTCTAAGAAATTGCTCTGTGACATTTTTTTCACAGGGTTGAAGCTTACTCTACATTTCCCAGTCTGAAAGTCTGTCTTTGAGATTTCTGGGATAGGATAGTAGGTGGCCGCTGGAGCCCTGTGTGAGGCAAGGAAATGTCTTCCATCGAAAATTGGAGAGAAGCTTTCTGCACAACTCCTTTGTGATGTTTGTATTCTACTCATAGAGTTAAATCACACTATGGAATGAACAGTTTTAAATCACTGTTTCTGTGGAATCTGAGGTGGGACATTTGGAAACGATCTTTAGAATATCCTGAAAAAGAAATAACCTCAGAGAGAAACCAGAAGGAAGCTTTCTGTGAAACTGCTCTGTCTCACGTGAATTCCGCTCACACAGTTAAGCTTCTCTTTTCATTGAGCTGTATCATAACACTGTTTTTGTTTATTCTGTGAAGGGATATTCTGGAGGGCTTGGAGGCTTACAATGAGAAAGGAAATATCTTCAGATAGAAACTGGAGAGAAGTTTTCTGAGGAGCTGCTTTGTGACGTGTGCATTCCACTCACAGAATTATACCTTTCTTCTCCCACACGATTCCAGAATCCCTTTTGGAGAAAAAGCTATAAAGAGATATTCGGGAGAATAGCAACAACACTGGTGAAAAGGAAATATCCTCAAACAAAAACTGGATAGAGCATTTCTGTTAAACTGCCTTGTGTTAGATATATTTTTCAACTCGCACAGCTAAAACTTTGAATATATTACACAGTTTGGAAACTCCGTCATGCACAGATCCGTGAAGGGAGATTTGGGAGCACATTCAGCCCTAATGTGAAAGAGGAGATATCTTCAGCTAAATACTGGATAGAATTTTTCTGAGAAACTACTTTGTGATGTATGCATTCCACTCAGGGAGTTATACCTCTTTTCTCACAAGGCTGTGTTTGAACACTGTTCCTGTGAAACCGAAAAAGTGATATTTTGGAACGCATTGAGGACTATGGCGAGTAGTGAAATACACTGAAATAAAATCGAGGAAGAAGCATTCCAAGAATCTGCTCTTGGATATGTGCATTCACTTCCCAGAGTTAATGCTTCCTCTATGTTGCCCAGTTTTGAAACTCTGTCTTTGAAGTATCTGTGAAGGGATATTTAGTGACATCTGGAGGCCTGTGGTGAGTGAGGAAACGTCTTCTCGTGAAACCTGCAGAGAAACGTTTTGAGCAACTGCTTTGCGATGTGTGTATTCGTTTCCTAGAGTTAAACTGTTTTTTGCATTGAGTAGCTTGAAATCATTCTTTTTGTGGAATCTGAGGAAGGACGTTTGGGAATGATCCTTAGAATATGGAGAAAGAAATACCCTCAGGAGAAATTCAGTAGGAAGTTTACTGTGAAACTACTCTGTGTCATCTTAATTACTCTCACTCCATTAAACCTCTCTTTTCATTGAGCAGTTTTCTAGCCCTGTGTATGTTTAGCGTGTGATGGGATATTCGGGAGCACTTTCAGGCTAACGTTGAACAAGGGAATATGTTCAGACCGAAACTGGAGAGAAGCTTTCCAAGGAGCTGGTTTGTGATGTGTACATTCCACTCACAGTGTTATGAGTGGAATGCGTTCCAAAATATCACTTTTTCGGCTCTTCTCACACAGCGTCGGGGAAACCCTTTTGGAGAAACAGGTACCAAGGGATATTCGGGAGCATGTTGATGCCGATGATGCAAAGGGAAATAGCCTCAGACAAAAAGTGGAAAGAAGCTTTCTAGGAAACTACTCTGTGATATGTGTAATCATCTCACATAGATAAAGCTTTCTTTATATTACACAGCTTGGAAACTGTCATGGACGGATCCACGAAAAGACCTTTGGAAGCACATTCTGGACTATGGAGAAAAAGGAAATATCTTCAAATAAAAACAGGAAAGAAGCTTTCTGTGAATCTGCTTTTTGCTATGTTTATTCACCACACATACATGAAGCTTTCTTTATGTTACACAGCTTGAATACTCCCTCGTGGATGGATCAGCGAAGCGATATTTGGGATCACATTTGGGCATATGGTGAAAGAGGAAATGTAGTCAGATAAAAACTGGAGAGAAGCTTTCTGAGAAGCTGCTTGGTGATGTGTGCATTCCACTCAGGGAGTTACAACTTTCTTCTCATAAGGCACAGTTTGATCACTGTTCCTGTGAAACCAAAAGAGTCATATTTGGAGCTCTTCGAAGACTATGGCGAAAAGTGAAATGACGTCCAATAAAAAACAGAAAGAAGCACTCGAATAAACTGCTCTCAAATCTCCATTGTTTTTGCAGGGTGAAAGCATACTCTACATTACCCTGTTTGAAAGTCAGTCTTTGAGGGCTCTGCGAAGGAATAGTAAGAGACAACTGGAGGCCTGTGTCTAGCAATAAAACGTCCTCCATCGAAAATTGGTGAGAAGCTTTCTGCACAACTCTTTTGTGATGTCTGTGTTCATCTGATAGCGTTAAATGGTTCTTTCCAATGAGCAGTATGAAATCACAGTTTCGGTATAATTTGAAAAAGGGCATTTGGGACCTTTCTTTAGAATATCCTGAAAGAGAAATAACCACAGAGAGAAACTAGAAGGAATCATTCTGTGAAACTGCTCCATGTCACGTGAATGCTGCTCACACAGTTAAGCTTCTCTTTTCATTGAGCTGTATCATAACACTGTTTTTGTTTAGTCTGTGAAGGGATACTCTGGCGGGCTTTGAGGCTTACGGTGAGAAAGGAAAAGTCTTCAGATAGTAACTGGAGAGAATCTTTCTGAAGAGCTGCTTTGTGACGTGTGCGTTCCACTCACAGAAATATACCTTTCTTCTCCTAGATGATTTCGGAATCCTTTTGGAGAAAAAGTTACCAAGAGATATTCTGGAGTATAACAATGACTACGGTGAAGAAGGAAATATCCTCAGACAAAAACTGTAAAGATGGTTTCTGTGAAACTGCTTAGTGTTAGGTATATTTATTCGTATCACATAGTTAAAAGTTTAATTATAGTATGCAGTTTGGAAACTCCATCATGCACAGATCCGCGAAGAGACATTCGGGAGCACATTCAGGCCTACGGTGAAAGAGGAGATATCTTCAGATAAAAACTGGATGTTTTTCTCAGAAGCTTTCTGAGAAACTACTTTGTGATATATGCTTTCCAGTCAGGGAGTTATACCTCTTTCTTCACAAGACAGTGTTTGAACACTGTTCCTGTGAAACTGAAAAAGTGATATTTCAGAACGCATTTAGGACTATGGAGAATAGTTACATATACTGAAATAAAATCGAGGAAGAAGCATTCCAAGAATCTGCTCTCTGATATGTGCATTCACTTCACAGGGTTAATGCTTACTCTATGTGGCCCAGTATCGAAACTCTGTCTTTGAAGAATCTGTGAAGGGATATTTAGTGACGCCCAGAGGCTTGTGGTGAAAAAGGCAACGTCTTCTGATGAAACCTACAGAGAAACATTCTGAGCAACTGCTTTTGGAATGTGTGTATTCGTCTCATAGAGTTAAACCATTCTTTGGATTGAGCAGCTTGAAATCACTGTTTTTGTGGAATCTAAGGAAGGACATTTAGAATATGGATAAAGAAATATCCTCAGGTAAAATCCAGAAGGAAGCTTTCTGAGAAGCTGCTCTGTGTTGTCTTAATTCCTCTCAGTCAGATAAGCCTCCCTTTTCATTGAGCAGTTTTCTAGCCCTGTGTATGCTTAGCTTGTGATGGGATATTTGGGAGCACTTTGAGGCTAATGGTGAAAAAGGAAATAAGTTCAGACCGAAACTGGAGAGAAACTTTCTGAGGAACTGCTTTGTGATGTTTGCATTCCAGTCACTGTGTTTTACCTCTCTTCTCATACAGCGTCGCGGAAACCATTTCGGAGAACCAGGTACCAAGTGATATTCGGAGGCATGCTGATGCCGATGGTGAAAAGGGAAATAGCCTCAGAGAAAAACTGGAAAGAAACTTTCTAGGAAACTCTTCTGTGATATGTGTAATCATCTCACATATATAAAACTTTCTTCACATTACGCAGCTTGGAAACTGTCGTGGACGGATGCAAGAAGGGACCTTCCGGAGCACATTCTGGACTGTCGTGAAAAAGGAAATGTCTTCAGATAAAAACTGGAAGGAAGCTTTCTGTGAATCTGCTTTTTGCTATTATTATTCATCTCACATAGATGAAGATTTCTTTACATAACGCAGCCTGGAAACTCCCTCATTGATGGATCCGCAGAGGGATATTTGGGATCACCTTCAGGCCTATGGTGAAAGAGGAAATACAGACAGATAAAAACTGGAAGGAAGCTTTCTTAGAAACTGCTTTGTGACGTGTACATGCCACTCATTGAGTTATAACTTTCTTCTCATAAGGCAGACTTTGAACACTGTTCCTTTAAAACCAAAAGAGTGATATGGCAAAAAGTGATATGTCGTCCAATAAAAAACAGAAAGAAGCACTCGAAGAAACTGCTCTCTGACATGTCCACTCTTTTCACTGTGTTAAAGCTTTCTCTACATTTCCCAATTAGAAAGTCGGTCTTTGAGGTTTCTGGGATGCGATAGTAAGTGGCAACCAGAGTCCTGTGTGAGACAAGGAAATGTCTTAAATCGAAAATCCGAGAGAAGCTTTCTGCGAAACTCTTTTGTGATATTTGTATTCATCTCATAGAGTTAAATCATTCTTTGGATTGAGTAGTTTGAAATCACTATTTCTGTGGTATCTGAGAAAGTACTTTTGTAAACACTCTATAGAATATCGTGAAAAGAAATAACCTCAGAGAGAAACCAGAAGGAAGCTTTCTGTGAAACTGCTCCAGGTCATGTGAATACCGCTCACACAGTTAAACTTCTCTTTTCAATGAGCTGTATCATAACACTGTCTTTGTTTAATCTGCGAAGGGATATTCCAGAGGGCTTTGAGACTTACGGTGACAAAGGAAACATCTTCAGATAGAAACTGGAGAGAAGCATTCTGAGAAGTTGTTTTATGACGTGTGCATTCCACTCACAGAAACATATGTTTCTTCTCTTAAAACATTCCGGAATCCCTTTTGGATAAAAAGCTACCAAGAGATATTCAGGAGTATAGACACGACCATGGTGTAAAAGGAAATATCTTCCGACTAAAACTGGGAAGAATATATCAGTGAAACTGCTTTGTGTTACATCTGTTTATTCGTCTCACATAGTTAAAACTTCAATTATATTACGCAGTTTGGAAATTCCGTCATGCAGAGTTCTGCAAAGGGATATTCGGGAGCACATTCAGCCCTACAGTGAAGGAGGAGATATCTTCAGATGAAAACTGGATAAAAGCTTTCCAAGAAACTACTTTGTGATGTGTGCATTCCACTCAGGGAGTAATACCTCTTTCTCACAAGGCAGTGTTTGAACACTCTTCTTTTTTTTTTTATTATTATACTTTAAGTTTTAGGGTACATGTGCTTAACGTGCAGGTTTGTTACATATGTATACTTGTGCCATATTGGTGTGCTGCACCCATCAACTC
>NW_012118299.1:363181-368933 GCF_000951035.1 Colobus angolensis palliatus | reverse complement strand
CCTACTTAACCCTCAGCAATGGCCGGCGCCCCTCCCCCAGCCTCGCTGCTGCCCTGCAGTTAGATTGCCACAGACTGCTGTGCTAGCAATAGGGGAGGCTCTGGGGGTGTGGGACCCTCCCGGCCAGGTGTGGGGTATATTCTCCTGGTGTGCCCGTTAGCCTACAGCGCAGTACTGGGGTGGGAGTTACCCGATTTTCCAGGTGTTTTGTGTCTCAGTTCCCTTGGTTAGGAAAAGGGATTCCCTTCCCCCTTGCACTTCCCAGGTGAGGCAATGCTTCACCCTGCTTCAGCTCTCGCTGGTCGGGCTGTAACAGCTGACCAGCACCGATTGTCCAGCACTCAGTAGTGAGATGATCCCAGTACCTCAGTTGAAAATGCAGAAATAACCGGTCTTCTGTGTCCTTCGCACTGGGAGTTGGAGACTGGAGCTGTTCCTATTCGGACATCTTGCTCCACACCCCTGAACACTGTTCTTGTGAAACCAAAAAGTGATATTTCAGAACACATTGAGAACTATGGCGATTAGTGAAATATACTGAAATAAAATCGAGGAGGAATTGTTTCAAGAATCTGCTCTGTGACATGTGCATTCACTTCACAGAGTTAATGCTTACTCTATGTTGCCCAGTTTCGAAACTCTGTCTTTGAAGAATCTGTGAAGGGATATTAGGGACGCCCAGAGGCTTTTGATGAGTGAGGAAATGTCTTCCGATGAAATTTGCAGAGAAAAATTCGGAGAAACTGCTTTGTGATGTGGGTATTCGTCTCCTAGAGTTAAACCATTCTTTGGTTTGAGCAGCTGGAAATCACTCTTTTTGTGGAATCTGAGGAAGGACATTTGGGAACAATCTATAGAACATGGAGTATAAAATATCCTCAGGTAAAATCCAGAAGGAAGCTTTCTGTGAAGCTCCTCTGTGTCGTCTTAATTCCTCTCACTCAGATGAGGCTCTCTTTTCACTGAGCAGTTTTCTAGCCCTGTGTATGTTTAGTCTGTGATGAGATATTCGGGGGCACCTTGAGGCTAATGGTGATAAAGGAATTATGTTCAATCCGAAACCAGAGAGAAGATTTCCGAGGAACTGCTTTCGACTTGTGCATTCCAGTCCCAGTGTTGTACCGCCCTTCTCATACAGCGTCAGGGAAACCCTTCTGGAGAAACAGGTACCAAGTGATATTCGGAAGCATGTTGATGCTGATGGTGAAAAGGGAAATAGCCTCAGACAAAAAGTAGAAAGAAGCTTTCTAGGAAACTACTCTGAGATATGTGTAATCATCTCACATATATAAAGCTTTCTTACATTACGTAGCTTGAAAACTATCATGGACGGATCCTTGAAGGGATCTTCAGGAGCACATTCTGGACTATGGAGAAAAAGGAAATGTCATCAGATAAAAAATGGAAAGAAGCTTTCTATCAATCTGTTTTTGCTATGTTTATTCATCTCACATAGATGAAGCTTTCTTTGCATTACACAGCTTGGACACTCCCTCGTGGATGGATCCACGAAGGGATATTTGGGATCACTTTCAGGCCTACACTGAAGTAGGAAATAAAGTCAGATAAAAACTAAAGAGAAGCTTTCTGAGAAACTGCCTGGTGATGTGTGCATTCCACTCAGGGAGTTATATGTTTCTTCTCATTAGGCACGTTTGAACACTGTTCCTGTAAAACCAAAAGAGTGATATTCGGAGGATATTGAAGAATATGGCAAAAAATGAAATGTCATTCAATAGAAAACAGAAAGAAGCACTCGAAGAAACTGTTCTCTGTCATGTCCATTCTTTTCACAGTGTTAAAACCTACTTTACATTTCCCAGTTTGAAAGTCGGTCTTTGAGGATTCTGTGAAGGGATAGTAAATGGCGACCAGAGGACTGTGTGAGACAACAAAATGTCTTCCATCAAAAATCGGAGAGAAGTTTTCTGCCCAATTCTTTAGTGATGTTTGTATTCATCTCATAGCGTTAAATCATTCCTCGGATATAGCAGTTGGAAATCACAGTTTCTGTGAAATCTGAGAAAGAACATTTGTAAAAGCTCTTTAGAATATCCTGAAAAAGAAATAATCTCAGAGAAAAACCAGAAGGAAGCTTTCTGTGAAACTTGTCTGTGTCACGTGAATTCCGCTCACACAATTCAGCCTCTCTTTTCATTGAGCTGTATCATAACACTGTTTTTGTTTAGTATGCAAAAAGATATTCTGGAGGGCTTTGATGCTTATGGTGAGAAAGGAAACATCTTCAGATAGAGACTGGAGAGAAGCTTTCTGAGGAGATGCTTTGTGACGTGTGCATGCCACTCACAGAAATAGACTTTTCTTGTCCTAGAGGATTCCGGAATCACTTTTGGAGAAAAAGCTACCAAGAGATATTCGGGAGTATAGCGACATCTATGGAAAAAAAGGAATATCCTCAGATAAAAACTGGAAAGATGATTTCTGTGAAACTGCTTTGTGTTAGATATATTTATTCATCTCACATAGTAATAATTTTGACTATACTATGCAGTTTGGAAACTCTGTCATTCACAAATCCACGAAGGGACATTTGGGAGCTCATTCAGGCTTATGGTGAAAGAGGAGATATCTTCAGATAAAATCTGGATAGAAACATTCTGAGAAACTACTCTCTGATGTATGTATTCCACTCAGGGAGTTATACCTTTTTTCTCACAAGGCAGTGTTTGAACAGTGTTCCTGTGAAACCAAAAAAGTGATATCTCGGAACGCATCGAGGATTATGGCGAATAGTGAAATATACTGAAACAAACACGAGAAAGAAGCGTTTCAAGAATCTGATGTCTGATATGTGCATTCATTTCACAGAGGTAATGCTTACTCTATGTTGCCCAGTTTCGAACCTCTGTCTCTGAAGAATCTGTGAAGGGATATTTAGTGACACCTGGAGGCTTGTGGTGAGTGAGGAAACGTCTTCCAATGAAACATGCAGACAAACGTTCTGAGCCACTGCTTTGCAATGTGTATATTCGTGTCATAGAGTTAAACCATTCTTTGGATTGAGCAGCTTGAAATCACTGGTTTTGTGGAATCTGAGGAAGGATATTTGGGAACGATCCTTAGAATATGGAGAAAGAAACAACCTCAGGTAAAATCCAGAAGTAAGCTTTCTGTGAAACTGCTCTGTGTCGTCTTAATTCCCCTCACTCAGTGAAGCCTCCCTTTTCATTGCGCAGTTTTCTAACCCTTTGTATGTTTAGCATGTGTTTGAATATTCCGGAGCTTTTTGAGACTTACGTTGAAAAACAAAATATGTTCAGACCGAAACTGGAGAGAAGTTTTAAGGGGATCTGCTTTGTGACGTGTGCATACTACTCACAGTGTTATACCTCTCTTTTCATACAGCGTCAGGGAAACCCTTTCGGAGAAGCAGGTACCAAGTTATATTCGGGAGCATGTTGATGCTGATGGTGAAAAGAGAAATAGCCTCCGAGAAAAACTGGAAAGAACGTTTCTAGGAAAGTACTCAGTGATATGTGTCATCTTCTCAAATTGATAAAGCTTTCTTTACATTACGCAGCATGGAAACTGTCATGGATGGATCCACGAAAGGAGCTTCAGGAGCACATTCAGGAATATAGTGACAAGGGAAATATCTAATTATAAAAACTGGAAAGAAGCTTTCTGTGAATCTGCTTTTTGCTATGTTTATTCATCTCACATAGATGAAGCTTTCTTTACATTACACAGCTTGGAAACTCCCTTGTGGATGCATCCGAGAAGGGATATTTGGAATCACTTTTGGGCCTATGTTGAATTAGGAAAAATAGTGAGATAAAAACTGGACTGAAGCTTTCTGAGAAACTGCTTGGCGATGTGTGGATTCCACTCAGGGTGTTATAACTTTCTTCTCATAAGGCAGAGTTTGAACACTGTTTCTGTAAAACCAAAAGAGAGATATCCACAGCACATTGAAGGCTATGGCAAAAAGTGACATGTCGTCCAATAAAGAAAAGAAAGAAGCACTCGAAGAAACTGCTCTTGACATGTCCATTCTTTTCACAGGGTTAAAGCTTACTCTACATTTCCCAGTTTGAAAGTCGGTCTTTGAGGGTTCTGTGAAGGGATAGGAAGTGACAACAAGAGGCCTGTGTAAGGCAAGGAAATGTCTTCCATCAAAAATTGGAAACAAGCTTTCTGCTCAACAGTTTTGTGATGTTTGTATTGATCTTATGGAGTTAAATCATTCTTTGGATTGAGCAGTTTGAAATCACTGTTTCTGTGGAAACTGAGAAAGGTCATTTGGAAATGCTCTTTAGAATATCCTGAAAAAGAAAGAACCTCAGAGAGAAACCAGAAGGAAGCATTTCGTGAAACTACTCTGTGGCACGTGAATTCCACTCATAAACTTAAGCTTCTCTTTTCATTCAGCTGCATCAAAACACTGATTTTTTTTTCATCTGCGAAGGTATATTCTGGAGGGCTTTGAGGCTTATGGTGAGAAAGGAATCATCTTCAAATAGAAACTGGAGAGAAGCTTTCTGAGGAGCTGCTTTGAGACGAGTGCATTCCACTCACAGAAATATATCTTTCTTCTCCTAGAGGATTCTGGAATCCATTTTGGAAGAAAAGCTACCAGGAGATATTCGGGAGTAGAGTGAAGATTATGGCAAAAAAGGAAATATCCTCAGAAAAATACTGCAAAGAAGATTTCTGTGAAACTGCTTTGTGTTACATATATTTATTCATCTCGCATACTTAAAACTTTAATTATATTATGCAGTTTGGAAACTCCATCATGCACAAAACTGTGAAGAGACATTCAGGAGCACATTCAGGCCTACAGTGAAAGATGAGATGTCTTCCGATAAACACTTGATAGAAGCTTTCTGAGAAACTACTTTGTGATGTATGCATTCCACTCAGGGAGTTATATGTCTTTTCTCACAAGGCTGTCTTTGAACACTGTTCCTGTGAAACCGAAAAAGTGATATTTCAGAACGCTTTGAGGACTATGGCGAATAGTGAAATATACTGAAAAAAAATCCAGGAAGAAACGTTCCAAGAATCTGCTCTCTGAAATGTGCATTCACTTCACAGAGTTAATGCTTACTCTATGTTGACAACTTTCGAAACTCTGTCTTTAAAGAATCTGTGAAGGGATATTTAATGTCACCCGGAGGCTTGTGGTGAGTGAGGAAACGTTATCCGATGAAACCTGCAGAGAAACGTTCTGAGCAAATGCTTTGCGATGTGTGCATTCGTCTCTTAGAGTCAAACCATTCTTTGGATTGAGCAGCCTTAAATCACTCTTTTTGTGGAATCTGAGGAAATAAATTTGAGAATGATCCTTAGGATATGGAGAAAGAAATATTCTTATGTGAAATCCAGAAAAGCTTTCTGTGAAACTACTCTGTGTCATCTTAATTCCTCTGAGATTAGCCTCTCTTTTCATTGAGCAGTTTTCCAGCCCTGTTTGTGTTTAGCATGTTATGAGATGTTCAGTAGCACTTTGAGGCTAACAATGAAAAAGGAAATATGTTCAGACCAAAACTAGAGAGAACGTTTCCGAGAAACTGCTTTGTGACGTGTGCATTCCAGCCACAGTGTTATACCTCTCTTCTCATACAGCATCGGGGAAACCCTTTTGGAGAAACAGGTACCAAGTGATATTCTGGAGCATATTGACGCCGATAGTGAAAAGGGAAATAGCCTCAGACAGAAACTGGAAAGAAGCTTTCTATGAAACAACTCTGTGATATGTATAATTATCACACATAGATAAAGCTTT
>NW_012118299.1:354553-359471 GCF_000951035.1 Colobus angolensis palliatus | reverse complement strand
GCTTGTATTGATCTCATAGAGTTAAATCATTCTTTGGATTGAGCAGTTTGAAATCACTGTTTCTGTGGAAACTGAGAAAGGTCATTTGGAAATGCTCTTTAGAATATCCTGAAAAAGAAATAACCTCAGAGAGAAATCAGAAGGAAGCTTTTCGTGAAACTGCTCTGTGGCACGTGAATTCCACTCATAAACTTCAGCTTCTCTTTTCATTCAGCTGCATCAAAACACTGATTTTGTTTAGTCTGCGAAGGTATATTCTGGAGGGCTTCGAGGTTTATGGTGAGAAAGCAATCGTCTTCAGATAGAAAATGGAGAGAAGCTTTCTGAAGAGATGCTTTGAGATGAGTGCATTCCACTCAGTGAAAGATGAGATGTCTTCAGATAAAAACTTGATAGAAGCTTTCTGGGAAACTACTTTGTGATATATGCATTCCACTCAGGGAGCTATACGTCTTTTCTCACAAGGCAGCATTTGAACACTGTTCCTGTGAAACCGAAAAAGTGATATTTTGAAACGCATTGAGGACTATGGCGAATAGTGAAATATACTGAAAAATAATCGAGGAAGAAGCGTTCCAAGAATCTGTTCTGATATGTGCATTCACTTCACAGAGTTAATGCTTACTCTATGTTGACGAGTTTTGAAACTCTGTCATTAAAGAATCTGTGAAGGGATATTTAATGTCGCCCAGAGGCTTGTGGTGTGTGAGGAAACATCATCCGATGAAACCTGCAGAGAAACGTTCTGAGCAAGTACTCTGTGATGCGTGCATTCGTCCCTTAGAGTCAAACCATTCTTTGGATTGAGCAGCTTGAAATCACTGTTTTTGTGGAATCTGAGGAAGAACATTTGGGAACAATCCTTAGAATATGGAGAAAGAAATATCCTCATGTAAAATCCAGAAAAGCTTTCTGTGAAACTACTCTGTGTCATCTTAATTCCTCTCAGATTAACCTCTCTTTTCATTGAGCAGTTTTCCAGCCCTGTGTATGTTTAGCGCGTGATGAGATGTTCAGGAGCACTTTGAGGCTAACGATGAAAAAGGAAATATGTTCAGACAGAAACTAGAGAGAACTTTTCTGAGAAACTGCTTTGCGACGTGTGCATTCCACTCACAGTGTTATACCTCTCTTCTCATACAGCGTCGGGGAAACCCTTTTTGAGAAGCAGGTACCAAGTGATATTCTGGAGCATATTGATGCTGATGGTGAAAAGGGAAATAGCCTCAGACAGAAACTGGAAAGAAGCTTTCTATGAAACAACTCTGTGATATGTATAATTATCACACATAGATAAAGCTTTCTTTATATTATGCAGCTTAGAAACTGTCATGGACGGATCCACGAAGGGACCTTCGGGAGCACATTCTGGACAATGGTGAAAAAGGAAATATCTTCAGATAAAAAGTGGAAAGAAGCTTTCTGTGAATCTGCTTTCTGCTATGTTTATTCATCTCAAATAGATGAAGCTTTCTTTACATTATACAGCTTGGAATCTCTATCGTGGATGGATCCGCAAAGAGATATTTGGGATTACATTTGGGCCTATGGTGAAATAGGAAATATAGTCAGATAAATACTGGGAGAGAAGTTTTTTCAGAAACTATTTGAGGATGTGTGCATTCCACTCGGGGAGTTGTAACTTTCTTCTCATAAGGCACTGTTTGAGCACTGTTTCTGTAAAACCAAAAGAGTGATATTCAGAGCACATTGAAGACTATGGCAAAAAATGAAATGCTGTCCAATAAAAAACAGAAAAAAACACTCGAAGAAACTGTTCTCTAACATGTCCCTTCTTTTCACAGCGTTAAAACTTACTCTACATTTTGCAGTTTGCAAATCGGTGTTTGAGGGTTCTGCAAAGGGATAGCAAGTGGTGACCAGTGGTCTGTGTGAGGCAAGGAAATGTCTTCCATCGAAAATCGGAGAGAAGCTTTCTACACAACTCCTTTGTGATGTTTGTATTGATTTCATAGAGTTAAATCATTTTTTGGATTGAGCAGTTTGAAATCACTGTTTCTGTGGAACCTGAGAAAGGACATTTGGAAACGCTTTTTAGAATATCCTGAAAAAGAAATAACCTCAGAGAGAAACCAGAAGGAAGCGTTCTGTGAAAGTGCTCTATGTCACGTGAATTCTGCACGCACATTTAAGCTTCTCTTTTCATTGAGCTGTGTCAAAAACTCTGTTTATGTTTAGTCTGTGAAGGGATATTCTGGAGGGATTTAGGCTTATAGTGAGAAAAGAAATGTCTTCAGATAGAAACAGGAGAGAAGCTTTCTGAGGAGCTGCTTTGTGATGTATGCATTCCACTAACAGACATATACCTTTCTTCTCCTAGAGGATTCCGGAAACCATTTTGGAGAAAAAGCTTCCAAGAGATATTCGGGTGTATAGCGATGACTATGGTGAAGAAGGAAATATCCTCAGACAAATACTGGAAAGAAGATTTCTGTGAAACTGCTTTGTGTTAAATATATTGATTCGTCTCACATAGTTAAAACTTTAATTTTGTGGCCGGGCGCGGTGGCTCAAGCCTGTAATCCCAGCACTTTGGGAGGCCGAGACGGGCGGATCATGAGGTCGGGAGATCGAGACCATCCTGGCTAACCCGGTGAAACCCCGTCTCTACTAAAAAATACAAAAAACTAGCCGGGCGAGGTGGCGGGCGCCTGTAGTCCCAGCTACTCGGGAGGCTGAGGCAGGAGAATGGTGTAAACCCGGGAGGCGGAGCTTGCAGTGAGCTGAGATCTGGCCACTGCACTCCAGCCTGGGCGACAGAGCGAGACTCCGTCTCAATAAAAAAAAAAAAAACAACAACAAAAAAAAAAACTTTAATTTTGTTACACAGTTTGGAAACCCTCAAGCACAGATCCACGAAGGCATTCGGCAGCACATGCAGGCCTATGGTGAAAGAGGAGATATAATTAGATAAAAATTGGATTGCAAACTTTCCGATAAACTACTTTGTGATGTATGCATTCCACTCAGGAAATTAAACCTCTTTTCTCACAAGGCAGTGATTGAACACTGTTTCTGTGAAAACGAAAAAGTGATATTTCAGAACTCATTGAGGACTATGGCAAATAGTGAAATATACTGAAATAAAATCGAGGAAGACACGTTCCAAGAATCTGCTCTCTGATATCTGCATTCTCTTCACAGGATTAATGCTAACTCTACGTTGCCCAGTTTTGAAACTCTGTCTTTGAAGAATCTGTGCAATGATATTTAGTGACGCACGGAGGCTTTTGGTGTGCGAGGACACGTCTTGCGATGAAACTGGCAGCGAAACGTTCTGAGCAACGGCTTTGTGATATGTGTATTCCTCTCATAGAGTTAATCCATTCTTTAGATTGAACAGCTTGAATCACTGTTTTTGTGGAAACTGAGGTAGGACTTTTTGGAAAGATCCTTAGAACATGGACAAAGAAATATCCACAGGTAAAAATCCAGAAGGAAGCTTTCTGTGAAACTGCTCTGTGTCGTCTTAATTCCTCTAAGTCAGATAAGCCTCTCTTTTCATTGAGCAGTTTTCTAGCCCTGTGTATGTTTAGCGTGTAATGGGATATTCGGGAGCACTTCGAGGCTAACGGTGAAAAAGTAAATATGTTCAGACTGAAACTGGAGAGAAGCTTTCTGAGGAACTGCTTTGTGACGTGTGCATTCCTCTCGCAGTGTTATACCTCTCTTCTCATACGGCGTTGGGGAAACCCTTTTGGAGAAACAGGTACCAAGTGATATTCAGGAGCATGTGGATGCCAATGGAGAAAAGGGAAATAGCCTCAGATAAACACTGGAAAGAAGGTTTCTAGAAAACTACTCTGTGATATGTGTAATCATCTCACATAGATAAAGCTTTCTTTACATTTCTCAGCATGACAACTGTCATGGACGGATCCACAAATCGACCTTCGGAAGCACATTCTGGATTATGGTGAAAACGAAAATATCTTCTGAGAAAAACTGGAAAGAAGCTTTCTGTGAATCTGCTTTTTGCTATGTTTATTCATCTCACATAGATAAAACTTTTTTTACATTACACAACTTGGAAACTCCCTCGTGGATGGATCTGCAAAGGGATATTTGGGATTCCATTCGGGCCTATGATGAAACAGGAAATATAGTCAAATAAAAACTGGAGAGAAACTTTCTGAGAATCTGCTTGGTGCCGTGTGCATTCTGCTCAGGGATTTATAACTTTCTTCTCATAAGGCAGAGTTTGAACACTGTTCCTGTAAAACCAAAAGGCGGATATTCGGAGCACTTTAAAGACTATGGAAAAAAGTGAAATGTCATCCAATAAAAAACAGAAAGAGGCACTCGAAAAAACTGCTGTCTGACATGTCCATTCGTTTCACAGGGTCAAAGCTTACTTTTCATTTCCCAGTTTGAAATTCTGTCCCGGAGCGTTCTGCGAAGGGATTGTAAGTAGTAACCTGAGTACTGAGTGAGGCAAGGAAATATCTTCCATCGAAAATTGGAGAGAAATTTTCTAGGCAACTTTTTGTGATGTTTGCATTCATCTCAGAGAGTTAAATCATTCTTTGGATTGAGCAGGTTGAAATCAGTGCTTCTGTGGAACCTGAGAAAGAACATTTGGAAACGATCTTTAGAATACCCAAAAAAGAAATAATATCAGAGACAATACAGAATGAAGCTTTCTGTTAAACTGCTCTGTGTCACGTGAATTCCACTCACACAGTTAAGCTTCTCTTTTCATTGATCAGTATCATAACAGTGTTTTTGCTTAGTCTGCGAAGGGATATTCTGGAGTGCTTCAAGGATGATGGTGAGAAAGGAAACTTCTTGGGCTGAGAAGAATTTCCAGCTTTTCTGCCCTGCTTTTTCCCCATCTTTGTGGTTTTATCTGTCTCTGGTCTTTGATGATGGTGACGCACTGATGGGGTTTTGGTAT
>NW_012118299.1:325358-352445 GCF_000951035.1 Colobus angolensis palliatus | reverse complement strand
AAAAAAAAAAAAAAAAAAAGAAAGGAAACTTCTTTAGACAGAAACTGGAGAGAAGCTTTCTGTGGAGCTGTCTTGTGCCATGTGCATTCCACTAACAGAAATATACCTTTGGTATCATAGAAGATTTCAGAATTCCTTTTGAAGAAAAAGCTACCAAGAGACTTTCGGAAGTATAGGGATGGATATGGTGAAAAAGGAAATATTCTCAGACAAAAACTGGAAAGAAGATTTGTGCGAAACTGCTTTGTGTTAGATATACTTATTCATTTCGCATAGTTAAAACATTTCTTATATAACACAGTTTAGAAACTCCGTCATGAACAGATCCACGAAGGGACATTCGGGAGCATATTCAGGACTACGGTGAAAGAGGAGATATCTTCATATGAAAAGTGGATAGAAGCTTTCTGAGAAACTACTTTCTGGTGTATCCATTCCACTCAGGGACTTACACTTCCTTTCTCACAAGGCAGTGTTAGAACACTGTTCCCATGAAACCGAAAAAGTGATATTCAGGGCACATTTGGAACTATGGCGAATAGTGAAATACACTGAAATAAAATTGAGGAAGAAGTGTTCCAAGAATCTGCTCTCTGATACGTGCATTCACTTCACAGAGTGAATGCTTACTCTATGTTGCCCAGTTTTGAAACTCTGTCTATGAAGAAACTCTGATTGGATATTTAATGATGCCTGGAGGCTTGTGGTGAATAAGGAAATGGCTTCTGATGAATCCAGAAGAGAAAGTTTCTGAGCAACTGCTTTGTGATGTGTCTATTCGTCTCATAAAATTATACCATTTGTTGCATTGCTCAGCTTCAAATCACTGTTTTTGTGGCATCTGAGGAAGGACACTTGGGAACGATCCTTAGAATATGGAGGAAGAAATATCCTCAGTTAAAATCCAGAAGGAAGCTTTCTCAGAAACTACTCAGTGTCATCTTAATTCCTCTTGCTCAGTTAAGCCTCTCTTTTCATTGAGCAGTTTTATAAACCTGTGTATGTTTAGTGTTTGATGGGATATTCCGGAGCACTTTGAGGCTATCAGTGAAAAAGAAAATATGTTCAGACCGAAACTGGAGAGAAGCTTTCCGAGGAACTGCTTTGTGATGTGTGCATTCCAGTCACAGTGTTATACCTCTGTTCTCATACAGCGCCGGGGAAACCCTTTTGGAGAAACAGGTACCAAGTTATATTCGGGAGCATGTTGTTGCCGATGGTGAAAAGAGAAATAGCCTCAGAAAAAAACTGGAAAGAAACTTTCTAGGAAAATACTCTGTGATATGTGTAATCATCACACATAGATAAAGCTTTCTTTACATTACAAACCTTGGAAACTGTAAAGGAGGGATCCATGAGGGGACCTTCGGGAGCACACTCTGGACTATGGTGAATAAGGAAATATCTACCGATAAAATCTGGAAAGAAGCTTTCTGTGAATCTGCGTTTTGCCATGTTTATTCATCTCACATAGATGAAGCATCCTTTACATTATAGAGCTTGAAAACTCCCTCATGGATGGATCCACGAAGTGATGTTTTGGATGATATTCAGGCCTATGGTGAAATAGCAAATATAGTCAGATAAAAACTAGAGAGAATCATTTGGAGAAACAGCTTGGGGAAATGTGCATTCCACTCAGGGAGTTAAAACTTTCTTCACATAAGGCAGAGTTTGAACACTGTTCCTATAAAACCAAAAGAGTGATATTCGGAGCACTTTGAAGACTATGGCAAAAAGTGAAATGGCATCCAATAGAAAAAGAAAGAAGCACTCGAAGAAACTGCTCTCAAATGTCCATTCTTTTCACTGGGTTAAAGCTTACTCTACATATCCTAGTTTGAAAGACGGTCTTTGAGGGTTCTGTGAAGGGATAGTAAGTGGCTACCGGAGGCCTGTGTCGAGCAAGAAATAGTCCTCCATCGAAAATTGGAGAGAATCTTTCGGCACAACTCTTTTCTGATGTTTGTATTCATCTCATGGCATTAAACGTTCTTTGGAATGAGCAGTTTGAAATCACTCTTTCTGCATAATCTGAGAATGGACATTCAGAAACGCTCTTTAGAACATCCTGAAAAAAAGTAACCTCAGAGAGAAAACAGAAGGTAGGTTTCTGTGAAACTGCTCTGTGTCACTTGAATTCCACTCACACAGTTAAGCTTCTCTTTTCATTGAGCTGTATCATAACTTTGTTTTTGTTTGGTCTGTGAAGGGATATTCTGGAGGGCTTTGAAGGTTCCAGTGAGAAAGCAAACATCTTCAGATAGAAACTGGAGAGAAGCTTTCTGAGGAGCTGTGTTGTGACATGGATATTCCACTCAGAGAAATATATTTTTCTTCTCCTTCAGGATTCTGGAATCCCTCTTGGAGAAAAAGCTACCAAAGAGATATTTGAAAGTATAGGGAGGACTATGGTTAAAAAGGAAATTTCCCCAGACAAAGACTGGAAAAAAGATTTCTGTGAAACTGCTTTGTGTTAGATGTATTTATTCATCTCACATAGATAAAACATTAATTATATTATACAATTTGGAAACTCCGTCTTGCACAGATCCGTGAAGGGACGTTCGGGAGCACATTCAGGCCTATGGTGAAAGAGGAGTTAACTTCAGATAAAAACTGGATAGAAGCTTTCTGAGAAACCACATTGTGATGTATGCATTCTACTCAGGGATTTATGCCTCTTTTCTCACAAGGCAGTGTTTGAACACTCTTCCTGTGAAACCAAAAAAGTGATATTTCAGAATGCATTGAGGACTACAGCGAATAGTGAAATATACTGAAATAAAATCCAGGAAAAAGCGTTCCAAGAATCTGCACTCTGATATCTGCATTCACTTCACAGGGTTAATGCTTACACTATGTTGTCCAGTTTTGAAACTCTGTCATTGAAGAATCTGTGAAGGGATATTTAGTTTCACCTGGAGGCTTGTGGTGAGCGAGGAAACGTCTTCCGATGAAATCAGAAGAGAAATGTTCTGAGCAACTGGTTTGTGATGTGTGTATTCGTCTCCTAGAGTTAAAGCGTTCTTTGGATTGAGCAGCTTGAAATCACTGTTTTTGTGGAATCTGAGGAAGGACATTTGGGAATGATCTTTAGAATGTGGAAAAAGAAGTATCCTCAGGTAAAATCCAGAAGGAAGGTTTTGTGAAGCTGCTTTGTGTCATCTTAATTCCTCTCATTCAAATAAGCCTCTCTTTCCTTTGAGCAGTTTTCTAGCCCTGTGTATGTTTAGCGTGTGATGGGATATTCGGGAGCACTTTGAGGCTAATGGTGAAAAATGAAAATGTTCAGACCGAAACTGGAAAGAAGCTTTCCGAGGAACTGCCGTGTGATGTGTGCATTTCAGTCACAGTGTTATACCTCTCTTCTCATGCAGCGTCAGGGACGCCATTTTGGATAAACAGGTACCAAGTGATATTCGGGAGCATGTTGATGCCATTGGTGAAAACGGAAATAGCCTCAGACAATAACTGGAAAGAACCTTTCTAGGAAACTATGCTGGGATATGTGTAATCATCTCATGTAGGAAAAGCTTTATTTACATTACACAGCTTAGAAAGTGTCATAGACAGATCCACGAATGGACCTTCGGGAGCACATTCTGGATTATGGTGAAAAAGGAAATGTCTTCAGATAAAATCTGAAAAGGATCTTTCCGTGAATCTGCTTTTTGCTGTTAATTCATCGCACATAGATGAAGCTTTCTTTACATTACGCAGCTTGGAAACTCCCTCATGGATGGGTCCATGGAAGGATATTTGGGATCACCTTCAGGCCTATTGTGAAAGATGATATACAGTCAGATATAAACTGGAAGGAAGCTTTCTGAGAAACTGCTTCGTGATGTGTGCATTCCACTCAGAGAGTTTTAACGTTCTTTTTGTAAGGCACAGTTTGAACACTCTTCCTTTAAAACCAAAAGAGTGATATTCGGAACACATTGAAGACTACAGCAAAAAGTGAAATGTCGTACTTTAAAAAACAGAAAGAAGCACTCAAAGAAACTGCTCTCTGCCATGTCCGTTCTTTTCACAGGGTTAAAGCTTACTCTATGTTTCCCAGTTTAAAAGTCGGTCTTGAGTTTTCTGCGATGGGATAGTAAGTGGCGACCGGAGACCTGTGTGAGGCAAGGAATGTCTTAAATCGAAAATAGGAGTGAAGCTTTATGTGCAAATCTTTTGTGATGTTTTTATTCATCTCATAGAGTTAAATGATTCTTTGGAGTGAGCAGTTTGAAATCACTGTTTCTGTGGAATCTGAGAAAGGACATTTGGAAACGCTCCTTAGAATTTCCTGAAAAAGAAATAACCTCAGAGAGAAACCAGAAGGAAGTTTTCTGTGAAACTGTTCTGTGTCACGTGAATTTCGCTCACAGATTTAAGCTTCTCTTTACACTTAACTGTATGATAACACTGTTTCTGTTTAGTTTGTGAAGGGATATTCTGGATGGCTTTGAGGCTTCCGGTGAGAAAGGTAATGTCCTCAGATAGAAAGTGAGAGAAGCTTTCTGAGGAGCTGCTTTGTGACGTGTCGATTCAACGCACAGATATATACCTTTCTTCTCCTAGACGATTCCGGAATCCATTTTGGAGAAAAAGCTACCAGGAGATATTCAGGATTATAACAATGACTATGGTGAAAAAGGAAATATCCTCAGACAAAAACTGGAAAGAAGATTTCTGTGAAACTGCTTTGTGTTAGATGTATTTATTCATCTCGCATAGTTAAAACATTAATTATATTACACAGTTTGGAAACTTCATCATGCACAGAACAACCAAGGGACTTTTGGGAGTACTTTCACGCCTACGGTGAAAGAGGAGATACCTTCAGAAAAAAAAGTGGATAGAAGCTTTCTGAGAAACTACTTTGTGTTGTATGCATTCCAATCACGGCATTACACCTCCTTTCTCACAAGGCAGTGTTTGAACACTGTTTCTGTGAAAACGAAAAAGTGATATTTCAGAACGCATTGAGGACTATGACAAAGAGTGAAATAAACTGAAATAAAATCGGGGAAGAAGCGTTCCAACAATCTACTCTCTGATATGTGCATTCACTTCACAGAGTTAATGTTTACTCAATGTTGCACAGTTTCAAATCTCTGTCTTTGAAGAATCTGTGATGGGATATTTAGTACGCCCGGAAGCCTGTGTTGAGTGAGGAAACGACTTCCGAGGAAACCAGCAGCGAAACGTTCTGAGCAACTGCTTTGTGATGTATGCATTCGTCTCCTAGAATAAACCGTTCTTTGGATTGAGCAGCTTGAAATCATTTTTTTTTGTGGAATCTGAGGAAAGACATTTGGAAACGGTCCTTAGAATATGAAGAAAGAAATATCCTCAGGAGAAATCCAGTAGGAAGATTTCTGTGAAACTGCTCTGTGTCACCTTAATTACTCTCACTCCATTAAGCCTCTCTTTTCGTTGAGCAATTTTCTAGCCCTGTGTATGTTTAGCATGTGATATGATATATTCGGGAGCACTTTGAGGCTAACGGTGAAAAAGGAAATATGTTCAGAGCGAAACTGGAGAGAAGCTTTCCGAGGAACTACTTTGTGAAGTGTGCATTCCAGTCACATTGTGATACCTCTGTTCTCATACAGCGTCAGGGAAACAGTTTGGAAGAAACAGGTATCAAGTGACATTTGGGAGCATGTGGATGCCTAAGGTGAAAAGGGAAATAGTCTCAAAAAAACTTGACAGAAACTCTTTAGGAAACCACTCTGTGATATATGTAATCATCTCATATAGATAAATCTTTCTTCACATTAGGCAGCTCGGAAACTGTCATGGACGGAACCACGAAGGGACCTTCGGGAGCACATTCTGGACTATGGTGTAAAAGGAAATATCTTTAGATAAAAACTGGAAAGAAGCTTTCTGTGAAACTGTTTTTGCTATGTTTATTCATTTCACATAGATGAAGCATTCTTTACATTACGCAGTTTGAAAACTGCCTCGTGGATGGATCACGAAGGCATATTTTGGGTCACTTTCAGGCCTATGGTGAAAACGGAGATATAGTCAGATAAAAACTGAAGAGAAGCTTTCTGAGAAACTGCTTGGTGATGTGTGCATTCCTATCACGGAGTTAGAACTTTCTTCTCATAAGAAACAGTTTGAAAACGGTTCCTGTAAAACCAAAAAAGTGATTTTCAGAGCACATTGAAGACTATGGTAAAAAGTGAAATGTCGTCCAATAAAAAACAGAAGGAAGCACTAGAGGAAACTGCTCTCTGACATGTCCATTCTTTTCACAGGGTTAAAGCTAACTCTGCATTTCCCAGTTTGAAAGTTGGTCTTTGAGGGTTCTGCGAAGTGATAGTAAGTGGCGACCGGAGGCCAGTGTGAGACAAGGATATGTCTCCCATCGAAAATCAGACAGAAGCTTTCTGCACAACCTTTTTGTGATATTTGTATTCATATCAGTGTGCTAAATCATCCACTGCATTGAGCAGTTTGAAATCACTGTTTCTGTGGAATCTGAGAAAGGACATTTGGAAACGCTTTTTAGAATACCCTGAAAAAGAAATAACCACAGAGAGAAAACAGAAGGAAGCTTTCTGTGAAACTGCTCTGTGTCACGTGAATTCCGCTCACACAGTTATGTTTCTCTTTACATTGTGTTGTATCATAACACTGTTTTTGCTTAGTTTGTGAAAGGATTTTCTGGAGGGCTTTGAGTCTTATGGTGAGAAAGGAATCGTCCTCAGATAGAAACTGGAGAGAAGCTTTCTGAAGAGCTGCTTTGTGACGTGTGCATTCCATTCACAGAAATATACCTTTCTTCTACTAGAGGATTCCAGAATGCCTTTTGGAGAAAAAGCTACCAAGAGATATTCTGGAGTATAGTGACAACTATCGTGAAGAAGGAAAAATCCTCAGACAAAAAGAGGAAAGAAAATTTTGGTGAAAGTGCTTTGTGTTAGATATATTTATTCGTCTTGCATAGTGAAAACTTTAATTTTGTTATGCAGTTTGGAAACTCCGTCATGCACAGTTCTGGGAAGGGACATTCGGGAGCACATTCAGCCCTACGGTGAAGGAGGAGATACCTTCAGATAAAAACTGGATGGAAGCTTTCTGAGAAAGTACTTTGTGATGTATGCATTCCACTCAGGGAGTTATACCTCTTTTCTCACAAGGCAGCGTTTGAGCACTATTCCTGTGAAACCGAAAAAGTGATATTTTGGAATGCATTGAGGACTATGGCGAATAGTGCAATATACTGAAATAAAATCGAGGAAGAAGCGTTCCAAGAATCTGCTCTCTGATACATGCGTTCACTTCACAGAGTTAATGCTTACTCTATGTTGCCCAGTTTTGAAACTCTGTCTTTGAAGAATCTGTGAAGGGATATTTAGTGACGCCTGGAGGCTTGTGGTGAGTGAGGATACGTCTTCCGAAGAAACCTGAAGAGAAAGGTTCTGGGTAACTGCTTTGATGTCCTTTTTCATCTCATACAGATAAACCATTCTTTGGATTGAGCAGTTTGAAATCACTGTTTTTGGGGAATCTGAGGAAGGACGTTTGGGAACGATCCTTAGAATATGGAGGAAGAAATATCCTCAGGTAAAATCCAGAAAAGCTTTCTCTGAAACTGGTCTGTGTCATCTTAAGTGTTTTCTCTCAGATTAGCCTCTCTTTTCATTGAGCAGTTTTCTAGCCCTGTGTGTTTAGCTTGTGAAGGGATATTCGGGAGCACTTTGAGGTTAATGGCGAAAAAGGTAATATGTTCAGACCAAAATTGGAGAGAATCTTTCCGAGCAACTGCATTGTGACGTGTGCATTCCAGGTACAGTGTTATACCTCTCTTCTCAGACAGCGTTGGGGAAACCTTTTTGGAGAAACAGGTACCAAGTGATATTCAGAAACACGTTGATGCCCATGGTGAAAAGGGAAATAGCCTCAGATAAAAACTGGAAAGAAGTTTTCTAGGAAACTACTCTGTGCTATCTATAATCATCTCACATAGATAAAGCTTCCTTTATATTATGCAGCTCGGAAAATGTCATGCACCGATCCACAAAGGGACATTTGGGAGCACATTCTGGGCTATGGTGAAAAAGGAAACATCTTCAGACAAAAACTGGAAACAAGCTTTCTGTGAATCTGTTTTTTGCTATGTTTACACTTTTCACATAGATGAAGCTTTCTTTATATTACACAGCTTGGAAAATCCCTTGTCGATGGATCCACGAAGGGATATTTGGGATCACCTTCAGGCGTATGGTGAAAGAGGAAATACAGCGAGATAAAAAATGGAAGGAAACTTTCAGAGACACTGCTTCATGATGTGTGCATTCTACTCAGGGTGTTATAACTTTCTTCTCATAAGGCACAATTTGAGCACTGTTCCTTTAAAACTAAAAGAGTGATAATCAGAGCACATTGAAGACTACAGCAAAAAGTGAAATATCGTCCAATAAGAAACAGAAAGAAGCCTTCGAAGAAAGTGCTCTCTGATATGTCCATTTTTTTCACAGGGTTAAATCTTGCTCTACATTTCCCAGTTGGAAAGTCAATCTTTGGAGTTTCTGCAATGGGATAGTAAGTGGTAACCGGAGGCCTCTGTCTAGCAAGAAAATTTCCTCCATCGAAAATTGGAGAGAAGCTTTCTGGCCAACTCTTTTGTGATGACTGTATTCATCTCATAGCATTAAATGATTCTTTGGAATGAGCAGTTTGAAATCATTGTTTCTGTATAATATGAAAAAGGACATTTGGAAACGCTCTTTAGAATATCCTGTAAAAGAAACAACCACAGAGAGAAAACAGAAGGAAGCTTTCTGTGAAACTGCTCTGTGTCATGTGAATTATGCTCACACAGTTAAGATTCTCTTTTCATTGAGCTCTATGATAACACTGTTTTTGTATACTCTGTGAAGGGATATTCCAGAGGGCTTTGAGGCTTGCAGTGAGGAAGGAAACGTCTTCAGATAGAAACTCGAGAGAAGCTTTCTGAGGAGCTGCTTTGTGACGTCTACATTCCACTCACAGAAATATACCTTTTTTCTCCTAGAGGATTCCGGAATCCCTTTTGGAGAAAAAGCTAGTAAGATATATTCGGGAGTATAGACACGACTATGGTGATAAAGGAAATATTCTCAGACAAAAATTGGAAAGATTTCTGTGAAACTGCTTCATGTTACATATATTCATTCATCTCACATAGTTAAAACTTTAATTATATTACACAGTTCATAAACTTCATCATGCACAGATCCATGAAGAAGCATTCGGGAGCACATTGAGGCCTACGTTGAAAGAGGAGATATCTTCAGATAAAAACTGGATAGAAGCTTTCTGAGAAACTACTTTGTGTTGCATGCATTCCACTCAGGGAGTTATACCTCTTTTCTCACAAGGCACTATTTGAACACTGTTCCTGTGAAACCGAAAAAGTGATGTTTAGGAAAGCTTTGAGGACTATGCAAATAGTGAAATACACTGAAATGAAATCGAGGAAGAAGCGTTCCAAGAATCTGCTCTCTGATATGTGCATTTATGTCACAGAGTTAATGCTTACTCTGTGTTGCCCAGTTTCGAAATTCTGTCTTAGAAGAATCTGTGAAGGGATATTTACTGACACCCGGAGGCCTGTGATGACTGAGGAGACATCTTCCGATGAAACCTGCAGAAAAACGTTCTGAGCAACTGCTTTGCAATGTGCATATTCGTCTCATAGAGTTAAACCGTTCTTTGGATTTTGCAGCTTGAAATCCCTGTTTTTGTGGAATCTGAGGAAGGACATTTGGGAATGATCCTTAGAATATGGAGAAAGAAATATCCTCAGGAAAAATCCAGTAGGAAGTTTTCTGTGAAACTGCTCTGTGTTGTCTTAATTTCTCTCACTCCCTTAAGCCTCCCTTTTCACTGAACACTTTTCTAGCCCTGTGTATGTTTAGGGTATGATGGGATATTCGGGAGCACTTTGAGGCTAACTGTGAGAAAGAAAATATGTTTATATCGAAACTGCAGAGAAGCTTTCTGGGGAAATTCTTTGTGACGTGTGTATTCCAGTCAGTGTTATACCTCTCTTCTCACACAGCGTGGGGGAAACCCTTTTGCAGAAACAGTTACGATATGATATTCGGGAGTGTGTTAATCCCGATGATGAAAAGAGAAATAGTCTCACACAATAAGTGGAAAGAAGCTTTCTAGGAAAATACTCACTGATATGTGTAACCATTTCATATATATAAAACCTTCTTTACCATACGCAGCTTGGAAACGGTCATGGACAGATCCACGAAGGGACCTTCTGGAGCACTTTCTGGACTATGGTGAAAAAGGAAATATCTTCAGATAATAAATGGAAGGAAGCTTTCTGTGAATCTGCTTTTTGCTATGTTTGTTCATCTCACAGAGATGAAGCTTTCTTTACATTATGCAGCTTGGAAACTCCCTGGTGGATGGATCTACTAAGGAACATTTGGGATCACATTCGGGCCTAAGGTGAAAGAGGAAATATAGTCAGATAAAAGGTGGAGAGAAGCTTTCTGAGAAACTGCTTGGTGATGTGTGCATTCCACTCAGGGAGTTATATGTTTCTTCTCATAAGGCACAGTTTGAGCACTGTTCCTGTGTAAACAAAAGAGTGATATTCGGAGCACATTGATGACAATGGCAAAAAGTGAAATGTCGTCCAATAAAAAACAGAAACACTCGAAGAAACTGCTCTCTCACATGTCCATTCTTTTCACAGTGTTATACCTTAATCTACATTTCTCAGTTTGAAACTCGGTCTTTGAGGTTTTTGTGAAGGGATAGTAAGTGGCAATCAGAGGCCTGTGTGAGGCAAGGAAATGCCTTCTATCGAAAATCGGAGAGAAGCTTTCTGTGCTACCCTTTTCTGATATTTGTATTCAACACATAGAGTTAAATCATGCTTTGAATGGTGCAGTTGGAAATCACTGTTTCTGTGGATTCTGAGAAAGGACATTGGAAACACTCTTTAGAATATCCTGAAATAGAAATAACCTCAGAGATAAACCGGAAGGAAGATTTCTGTGGAACTGCTCTGAGTCACGTGAATTCTGCTCACACAGTTAAGCTTCTTTTTTCATTGAGCTGTATCATAACACTGTTTTTTTTTAGTCTGCAAAGGGGTATTCTGGAGGGCTTGGAGGCTTACGTTGTGAAAGGAAATGTCTTCAGATAAAAACTTGAGAGAAGCTTTCTGAGAAGCTGCTTTGTGATGTGTGCATTCCACTCACAGCATTATACCTTTCTTCTCTTAGAGGATTCCAAAATCCCTTTTGGAGAAAAATCTAAAAAGAGATATTCGGGAGTATAGGGAGGGCTATGGTGATAAAAAATATATCCTCAGACAAAAACTGGAAAGAACATTTCTGTGAATCTCCTTTGTGTTAGATATATTTATTGGTCTTGCATAGTTAAAACTTTAAGTATCTTACGCAGTTGGAAAACTCCATCATGCAAAATTCCGTGAAGGGACATTCGGGAGCACATTCAGCTCTACAGTGAAAGGGGAGATATCTTCAGATGAAAACTGGATAGAAGCTTTTTGAGAAACTACTTTGTGATGTATGCATTCCACTCAGGGGGTTATACCTCTTTTCTCACAAGGCAGTGTTTGAGCACAGTTCTTGTGAAACTGAAAATATGATATTTTGGAACGCATTGAGGACTATGGCGAATAGTGAAATACACTGAAATAAAATTGAGGAAGAAACATTCCAAGAATCTGCTCTCTGATATGTGCTTTCACTTCACAGGGTTAATGCTTACTCTATGTTGCCCATTGTTGAAACTCTGTTTTGAAGTATCTGTGAAGGGATATTTAGTGATGCCCAGAGGCTTGTGGTGAGTGAGGAAATGTCTTCCGATGAAACCTGCAGAGAAACGTTCTGAGTAACTGCTTTGTGATGAGTGTATTCACTCCATAGAGTTAAACCATTCTTTGGATTGAGCAGCTTGAAATCACTGTTTCTGTGGAATCTCAGGAGGGACATTTGGGAACGATCCTTAGAATATGGAGAAAGAAATTTTCCTCGGGTAAAATCCAGAAAAGCATTCTGTGAATCTGTTCTATGTAGTCTTAATTTCCCTCTCTCAGATTAGCCTCTCTTTTCATTGAGCAGTTTTGTAGTTCTGTGTATGTTGAGCGTGTGATGGGATATTCGGTAGCACTTTGAGGCTAACGGTGATAAAGAAAATATGTTCAGACTGAAACTGGAGAGAAACTTTACGAGGAACTGCCTTGTGACGTGTGCATTCCAGTCACAGTGTTATACCTCTCTTCTCATACGGCGTCGGGGAAACCCTTTTGCAGAAACAGCTACCAAGTGATATTCGGAAGCATGTTGATGCCGATGGTGAAGAGGGAAATAGCCTCAGACAAAAACTGGAAAGAAGTTTTCTGGGAAACTACTCTGTGATATCTATAATCATCTCATATAGATAAAGCTTTCTTTACATTACGCAGGTCGGAAACTATCATGGACAGATCCATGAAGGGACCTTCTGAAGCACATTCAGGACTATGGTGAAAAGGGAAATATCTTCAGATAAAAACTGGAAAGAAGATTTCTTTGAATCTGCTTTTTGCTCTGTTTATTCATTTCACATGGATGAAGATTACTTTATATTACGCAGCTTGGAAACTCCCTCGTGGATGGATCTGTGAAGGGATATTTGGGATGACATTCAGGCCTATGGTGAAAGAGGAAATACAGTCATAAAAAAGCTGGAGAGAAACTTTCTGAGAAACGGCTTGGTGATGTGTGCATTCCACTCAGGGAGTTGTAAACTTCTTCTCATAAGGCAAAGTTTGAACACTGTTCCTGTGAAATCAAAAGAGTGATATTCAGAGCACTTTGAAGATTATGGCAAAAAGTGAAATGGCGTCCAAAAAAAAAACAGAAATAAGCACTCGAAGAAACTGCTCTCAAATGTCACCTCTATTCAAAGGGTTAAAGCTTACTCTACATTTTGGAATTTCAAAGTCGGTCTTTGAGGGTTCTGCGAAGGGATAGTAAGTGGCAATCGGAGGCCTGTGTGAGGCAAGGAAATGTCTTCCATTGAAAATCGGAGAGAAGCTTTCTGCACAACTCTTTTGTGATATTTGTATTCACTTCATGGAGTTAACTCATTCTGTGGATTGAGTAGTTTGAAATCACTGCTTCTGTGGTATCTGAGAAAGGACATTTGGAAATGCTCTTCAGAATATCCTGAAAAACAAATAACCTCAGATAGAAACCAGAAGGAAGCTTTCTGTGAAACTCCTCTGTGTCACCTGAATTCCGCTCACAGAATTAAGCTTCTCTTTTCATTGAGCTGTATCATAACACTGTTTCTGTTTAGTCTGTGAAGGGATATTCTCGAGGGCTTTGAGGCTTATGGTGAGAAAGGAAACCTCTTCAGATAGAAAATGGAGAGAAGATTTCTGAGGAGTTGCTTTGTGGTGTGTGCATTCCACTCACAGAAGTATACCTTTCTTCTCCTAGAGGATTCCGGAATCCCTTTTGGAGAAAAAGCTACCAAGAAATTTTCGGGAGTATAGGGATGACAATGGTGAAAAAGGAAATATCCTCAGACAAAAGCTGGAAAGAAGATTGCTGTGAAACTGCTTTGTGTTAGATATATTTATTCGTCTTGCATAGTTAAAACTTTAATTATATTATGCAGTTTGGAAACTCTGCCCTGCACAGAACTGCTATGGGACATTCGAGAGCACATTCAGGCCTACAGTGAAAGAGGAGATCTCTTCTGATTAAAACTGGATATAAGCTTTCTGAGAAACTACTTTGTGATGTATGCATTTCACTCAGGGAGTTATACCTCTTTTCTCACAAGGCAGCGTTTGAACACTTCCTGTGAAACTGAAAAAGTGATATTTTGGAACGCATTGATGACCATGGGGAATAGTGAAACATACTGAAATAAAATCGACGAAGAAGCGTTCCAATAATCTGCTCTCTGATATGGGCATTCAGTTCACAGAGCTAATGCCTACTGTATGTTGACCAGTTTCAAAACTCTGTCTTCAAAGAATCTTTGAAGGGATATTTAGTGTTGCCCGGAGTCTTATGGTGAGTGAGGAAACGTCTTCCGATGAACCCTGCAGAGAAACGTTCTGAGCAACTGCTTTACAATGTGTGTATTCATCTCATAGAATCAAACCATCCTTTGGATTCAGCAGCTTGAAATCACTGTTTTGTATTATCTGTGGAAGGACATTTAGGAACGATCTTTAGAATATGGAGAAAGAAATATCCTCAGATAAAATCCAGAAGGAACCTTTCTTTGAAACTGCTATATGTCGTCTCAATTCCTCTCGCTCAATTAAGCCTCCCTTTTCATTGAGCAGTTTTCTACCAATGCGTATGTTTAGCGTGTGATGGGATATTCGGGACCACTTTGAGACTAACTGTGATAAACGACATAGGATGAAAACGAACCTGGAGAGAAACCTTCCGAGGAACTGCTTTGTGACATGTGCATTCCAGTCACCGTGTTATACCTCTCTTCTCATACAGCGTCAGGGAAACTCTTTTGGAGAAACAGGTACCAAGTGATATTCCGGAGCATGTTAATGCTGATGGTGAAAAGGGAAATAGCCTCAGACAAAAAGTGGAAAGAAACTTTCTAGGAAACTACTCTGTGATATCTGTAGTCATCTCACATAGATAAAGCTTTCTTTACATTACGCAGCTTGGAAACTGTCATGGATAGATCCACGAATGGACCATCAGGAGCATATTCTGGACTATGGTGAAAAAGGAAACATCTTCAGATAAAAACTGGAAAGTAGCTTTCTGTGAATCTGCTTTTTGCTATTTTTATTCATCTCACATAGATGAAGCTTACTTTACATTATGCAGCTTGGAAACTCCCTCGTGGAGGGATCAGCGAAGCGATATTTGGGATCACATTCGCGCCTATGGTGAAATAGGAAATACAGTCAAATAAAAACTGGAGAGAAGCTTTCTGAGAAACTGCTTGGTGTCGTGTGCATTCCACTCAAGTAGTTTTAACTTTCTTCTCATAAGGCATAGTTTCAACACTGTTCCTGTAAAACAAAAGAGTGATATTCAGAGCACTTTGAAGACTATGGTAAAAAGTAAAATGTCGTCCAATAAAAAAATAGAAAGAAGCACTCGAAGAAAGTGTTCTCTGACATGTCCATTCTTTTCACAGGGTTACAGCTTACTCTACATTTCCGAGTTTGAAATTCGGTCTTTGAGGGTCCTGCAAAGGGATTTTAAGTGTTGACTGGAGGCCTGTGTGAGGCAAGGAAATGTCTTCCATAGAAAATCGGAGAGAATCTTTCTGCACAAATATTTTCTGATATTTGTATTCATCTCATAGAGTTAAATCATTCCTTGGATTGAGCAGTTTGAAATCACTGCTTTTGTGGAATCTGAGAAAGGACATTTGGAAATGCTCTTCAGTATATCCTGAAAAAGAAATAACCTCAGATAGAAACCAGAAGGAAGCTTTCTGTGAAACTGCTCTGTGTCACGTGAATTCCGCTCAAAGTATTAAGCTTCTCTTTTCATTGAGCTGTATCATAATACTGTTTTTGTTTATTCTGCGAAGGGATATTCTGGAGGGCTTTGATGCTTACTGTGAGAAAGGAAAAGTCTTCAGATAGAAAATGGAGAGAAGCTTTCTGAAGAGCTGCTTTATGACTTGTGCATTCCACTCACAGAAATATGTCTTTCTTCTCCTAGAGGATTCTGGAATACCTTTTGGAGAAAAAGCTACCAAGAGACATTCGGGTGTATAGCGTCGACCACTGTGAAAAAGGAAATATCCTCAGACAAATACTGCAAAGAATATTTCTGTGAAATTGCTTTGTGTTAGATATATTGATTCGTCTTGCAAACTGAAAACTTTAATTATGTTACACAGTTTGAAACTTCATCATGCACAGAACCATGAAGGGACATTCGGGAGCACATTCAGGCTTATGGTGAAAGAGGAGATATATTCAGATAAAAACTGGATAGAAAATTTTCTGAGAAGCTACTTTGAGATGTATGCATTCCACTCAGGGATTTATACCTCTTTTCTCACCTCACAGGGAGTGTTTGAACACTGTTCCTGTGAAACTGAAAAAGTGATATGTCAGAACGCATTGACGACTATGGAGAATAGAGAAATATACTGAAATAAAATTGAGGAAAAAGCATTCAAAAAATCTGCTCTCTGATATGTGCATTCATTTCACCGAGTTAATGCTTACTCTATGTTACCCAGTTTCGAATCTCTGTCTTGAAGGATCTGTGAAGGGATATTAATGATGCCCGGAGGCTTGTGGTGAGCGAGGAAACGTCTTCCGATGAAACCTGCAGAGAAACGTTCTGAGCAATTCCTTCGCGATGTGTGTATTCGTGTCATAGTGTTAAACCATTCTTTGGATTGAGTAGCTTGAAATCACTGTTTTTGTGGAATCTGAGGAAAGACATTTGGGAATGATACTTAGAATATGGAGAAATAAATATTCTGAGGTGAAATTCAGCAGGCAGCTTTCTTTGAAACTGCTATGTGTCTTCTTAATTCCTCTAACACAGATAAGCCTCTCTTTTCATTGAACAGTTTTCTAGCCCTGTGTATGTTTAGCGTGTGATGGGATATTCAAGAGCACTTTGAGGCTAACGGTGAAAAAGGAAGTATGTTCAGACCGAAACTGGAGAGAAGCTTTCCGACGAACTGCTCTGTGACGTGTGCATTCCAGTCACAGTGTTATACCTCTCTTCTCATACAGGATCGGGGAAACCTTTTGGAGAAACAGGTGCCAAGTGACATTCGGGAGCATGGTGACGTTGATGTTGGAAAGGGAAATAGCCTCAGACAAAAACTGGAAAGAAGCTTTCTAGGAAACTACTCTGTGATATATGTAGTCGTCTTACATAGATAAAGCTTTCTTTATATTAGGCAGCTTGGAAAATGTAATGGACAAATCCACGAAGGGACCTTCGGGAGCACATTCTGGACTATGGTGAAAAAGGAAATATCTTCCGATTAAACCTGGAAAGAAGTTTTCTGTGAATCTGCTTTTTGCTATGCTTATTCATCCCACAGAGATGAAAGTTTCTTTGCATTATGCAGCTCGGAATCTCGCTCATGGATGGATCCATGAAGGGATATTTGGGATCACATTCGGGCCTATGGTGAAAGAGGAAATATAGTCAGATAAAAACTGGAGAGAAGCTTTCTGAAAAACTGCTTGGTGATGTGTGCATTCCACTGAGGGAGTTTTAACTTTCTCCTCATAAGGCACAGTTTGAACACTGTTCCTGTAAAACCAAAAGAGTGATATTTGGAGCACATTGACGACTATAGCAAAAAGTGAAATGTCGTCCAATAAAAAACAGAAAAAAACACTCGGAGAAACTGCTCTCTGACGTGTGCATTGCTTTCATAGTGTTAAAGCTTACCCTACATTTCCCAGTTTGATAGTCGGTCTTTGAGGGTTCTGCGAAGGGATTGTAAGTCGTGACCAAGGCCTGTGTGAGGCAAGGAAATGTCTTCCATCGAAAATCGGAGAGAAGCTTTCTGCACAAATCTTTTGTGATGTTTGTATTAATCTCATAGTGTTAAATCATTCTTTGAATTGACCAGTTTGAAGTCTCTGTTTCTGTGGAAACTGAGAAACAACATTTGGAAACTCTCTTTAGAATACCCTGAAAAAGAAATAATCTCAGAGAGAAACAAAAAGGAAACTGTCTGTGAAAATGCTCTGTGTCACATGAAATCTGCTCACACAGCTAAACTTCTTTTTTCATTGATCTGTATCATAAAACTGTTTTTGTTTAGTGTGTGAAGGGATATTCTGGAAGGCTTTGAGGTTTACAATGAGAAAAGAAACGTCTTCAGATAGAAACTGGAGAGAAGTTTTCTGAGGATCAGCTTTGTGACATGTGCATTCCACTAACAGAAATATACCTTTCTTCTCCTAGAGTATTCCGGAATCCCTTTTGGAGAAAAACCTACAAAGAGATATTCGGGAGTATCGCAGTGACTCTGTTTAAAAAGGAAATATCCTCAGAAAAAAACTGGAAAGAAGATTTCTGTGAAACTGCCTTCTGTTAGATATATTTATTCATCTCGTATAGTTAAAACTTTAATTATATTATGAAATTCAGAAACTCCGTCAGGCACAGATCCATGAAGGGACATTCGGGAGCACATTCAGGCCTACGGTGAAAGAGGAGATATCTTCAGATAAAATTGGATAAAAGCTTTCTGAGAAACTACTTTGTGATGTATGCATTCCACTCAGGGAGTTATACCTCTTTTCTCAGAAGGCAGTGTTTGAACACTCTTCTTGTGAAACCGAACAAGTGAAATTTCAGAACACATTGAGGACTATGGCAATTAGTGAAATATACTGTAATAACATCGAGGAAGAAACATTCCAAGAATCTGCTCTCTGATATGTGCATTCACTTCACAGAGTTAATGCTTACTTTATGTTGCTCAGTTTCGAAACTCTGTCTTTGAAGAACCGGTGTAGCGATATTTAGTGACACCCAGAGGCCTGTGATGAGTGAGGAAATGTCTTCCAATGAAAACTGCAGAGAAACATTCTGAGCAACTGCTTTGCGATGTGTATATTATTCTCATAGAGTTAAACCATTCTTTGGATTTCACAGCTGGAAATCACGGTTTTTGTGGAATCTTAGAAATGACATTTGGAAACGATCCTTAAAATATGGAGCAAGAATTGTCCTCTGGGAAAATCCAGTAGGAATGTATCTGTGAAACTGCTCTGTGTCGTCTTAATTACTCTCGCTCTATTAAGCCTCCTTTTTCATTGATCAGTTTTCTAGCAATGTGTATGTTTAGCGTGTGATGGGATATTCGGGAGCACTTTGAGACTTATGGAGAAAAAGGAAATATGAGGGGACCAAAACTGGAGAGACGCTTTCTGAGGAACTGCTTTGTGAGGTGTGCATTGCAGTCACATTGTTATACCTTTTTACTCATACAGCGTCTGGGAAACCCTTTGGAGAAACAGGTACCAAGTGATATTCAGAAGCATGTTTATGCTGATGGTTGAAAGGGAAATAGCCTCAGACAGAAACTAGAAAGAAGCTATCTAGGAAACTATTTTGTGATAGTTGTAATCATCTCACATAGATAAAGCTTTCTTTACATTAAGTGGCTTGGAAACTGCCAAAGACAGATCCAAGAAGGGTCCTTCTGGAGCACATTCTAGACTGTGCTGAAAAAGGAAAAATCTTCTGATAAAAACTGGAAAGAAGCTTTCTGTGAATCTGCTTTTTGCTGTGTTTATTCATCTCACTTAGATGAAGATTTCTTTACATTACACAGATTGGAAACTCCCTCGTGGATGGATCCGCGATGGGATATTTGGGATCACATTCGGGCCTATGGTGAAATAGGAAATATAGTCAAATGAAAACTGGAGAGAAGCTTTCTGAGAAACTGCTTGGTGTCGTGTGCATTCTCCTCAGAGAGTTATAACTTTCTTCTCATGAGGCACAGTTTGAACACTGTTCCTTTAAAACCAAAAGAATGATATTCAGAGCACGTTGAAGACTATGGCAAAAAGTGAAATGTCATCCAATAAAAAACAGAAAGAGGCATTCGAAGAATCTGCTCTCTGACATGTCCAATCTTTTCAGTAGGTTAAAATCTCCTCTACATTTCCCAGTTTGAAATTCTGTCTTTGCGGGTTCTGCAAAGGGATTGTAAGTGGTAACCAGAGTACTGAGTGAGGCAAGGAAATATCTTCCATCGAAAATTGGAGAGAAGCTATCTGGGCAACGCTTTTGGGATATTTGCATTCATCTCAGAGAGTTAAATCATTCTTGGGATGGAGTAGATTGAAATCACTGCTTCTGTGGAATCTGAGAAAGAACATTTGGAAACGCTCTTTAGAATACCCTGAAAAAGGAATAATATCAGAGAGAATCCAGAAGGAAGCTTTCTGTTAAACTACTCTGTTTTGCGTGAATTCCGCTCACGCAGTTAAGCTTCTCTTTTCATTGATCAGTAACATAACACTGTTTTTGTTTAGTCAGTGAAGGGATATTCTGGAGCACTTTGAGGGTTACGGTGAGAAAAGAACATCTTTAGACAGAAACTGGAGAGAAGCTTTCTGTGCAGCTGCTATGTGACATGTGCATTTCACTCACATAAATATACCTTTGGTATCATAGAGGATTTCGGAATTCCTTTTGGAAAATAAGCTACCCAGAGACATTCAGGAGTATAGGGACAGATATGGTGAAGAAGGAAATATTCTCAGACAAAAACTGGAAAGAAATTTTCCGTGAAACTGCTTTGTGTTAGATATACTTATTCACCTCACATAGATAAAACTTTTCTTAGATAACGCAGTTTAGAAACTCCGTCATGAATGGATCCGCGAAGGTACATTCAGGAGCACATTCAGGCCTACGGTGAAAGAGGAGATATCTTCAGATAAAAACTGGATAGAAAACTTTCTGAGAAGTTACTATGTGATGTATGCATTCCACTCTGGGAGTTGTACCTCTTTTATCACAAGACAGTGTTTGAACACTGTTTTGTTGAAACCAAAAATGTGATATTTCAGAACGCATTGAGGACTGTGGCGAGCAGTGAAATATACTGAAATAAAATCCAGGAAGAAGCGTTCCAAGAATCTGCTCTCTAATATGTGCATTCACTTCACAGAGTTAATGCTTACTCTATATTGCCCAGTTTTGAAACTCTGTCTTTGAAGAATCTGTGAAGGGATGTTTAGTGATGCTTGGAGGCTTGTGGTATGCGAGGAAACGTGTTCTGATGAAACCTGCAGAAAAACGTTTTGAGCAACTGCTTTGCAATGTGTGCATTCGTCTACTAGAGTTAAACCATTCTTTGGATTGAGCAGCTTGACATCACTGTTTTTGTGGAATCTGAGGAAGGATATTTGGCAACGATCTTTAGATTATGGAGAAAGAAATATCCTCAGGAAACATACAGTAGGAAGCTTTCTGTGAAACTGCTCTGCGTCATCCTAATTCCTATCGCTCCATTAAGCCTCTCTTTTCATTGAGCAGTTTTCTAACGTTGTGTATGTTTAGCATGTGATGTGATATTCTGGAGCACTTTCAGGCTTATGGTAAAAAAGGAAATATGATGAGACCGAAACTGCAGAGAAGTTTTCTGAGGAACTGCTTTGTGAGGTGTGCATTCCAGTCACAGTGTTATACCTCTCTTATACAGCATTGGGGAAACCCTTTTGGAGAAACAGGTACCAAGTGATAATCGGGAGTATGTTGATGCCGATGGTGAAAAGGGAAATAGCCTCAGACAAAAACTGGAAAGAAGCTTCTTAGGAAACTACTCTGTGATATCTGTAATCATCTCACATAGATAAAGCTTTCTTTACATTACGCAGCTCGGAAATTGTCATGGACGGATCCACAAATGGACCTTCGGGAGCACATTCTGGACTATGGTGAAAAAGGAAACATCTTCAGATAAAAACTGGAAAGTAGCTTTCTGGGAATCTGCTTTTTGCTATTTTTATTCATCTCACATAGATGAAGCTTGTTTTACATTACACAGCTTGGAAACACCCTCGTGGATGGATCCGCGAATGAATATTTGGGATCACCTTCAGGCCTATGGTGAAATAGGAAATATAGAGAGATAAAAACTGGAGAGAAGCTTTCAGAGAAACTGCTTGGTGATATGTGCACTCCAATCAGCTAGTTTTAACTTCCTTCTCATAAGGCATAGTTTGAACACTGTTACTGTAACCCAAAAGAGTGATATTCAGAGCACTTTGAAGACTATGGCAAAAAGTGAAATATCGTCCAATAAAAAAACAGAAAGAAGCACTCGAAGAAAGTGTGCTCTGACATATCCATTCTTTTCACAGGGTTAAATCTTACTCTACATTTCCCAGTTTGAAAGTTGGTCTTTGAGGGTTCTGCAAAGGGATTGTAAGCGGTGACCGGAGGCCGGTGTGAGGCAAGTAAATGTCTTCCATCGAAAATCGGAGAGAAACTTTCTGCACAAATATTTTGTGATGTTTGTATTCATCTCATAGAGTTAAATCATTCTCTGGATTCAGCAGTTTGAAATCACTGACTCTGTGGAATCTGAGAAAGGACATTTGGAAACGCTCTTTAGAATGTCCTGAAAAAGAAATAACCTCAGAGAGAAACCAGAAGGAAGCTTTCTGTGAAACTGCTCTGTGTCACGTGAATCCACTGAAACAGTTAAAATTCTCTTTTCATTGAGCTCTATAATAACACGGTTATTGTTTATTCTGTGAAGGGATATTATGAAGGGCTTTGATACGTATGGTGAGAAAGGAAACATTTTCAGATAGAAACTGGAGAGAAGCTTTCTGAATAGCTGCTTATGACGTGTGCATTCCACTCACAGAAATATACCTTTCTTCTCCTAGAGGATTCTGGAATCCCTTTTGGAGAAAAAGCTACCAAGAGATATTTGGGAGTATAGCGATGACTATGGTGAAAAAGGAAATATCCTCAGACAAATACTGGAAAGAATATTTCTGTGGAACTGCTTTGTTTTAGACAAATTGATTCGTCTTGCATAGTTAAAACTTTAATTATGTTACGCAGTTTTAAACTCCGTCATGCACAGAACCGTGAATGGACATTCAGGAGCACATTCAGGCCTACGGTGAAAGAGGAGATATCTTCAGATAAAAAGTGGATAGGAAATTTCTGAGAAGCTACTTTGTGATGTATGCATTCCACTCAGGGAGTTATACCTCTTTTCTCACAAGGCAGTGTTTGAACACTGTTCCTGTGAAACCGAAAAAGTGATATGTTGAAATGCATTGAGGACTATGGCGAATAGTGAAATATACTGAAATAAAATCGAGGAATAAGCATTTCAAGAATCTGCTCTCTGATATGTGCATTCAGTTCACAGAGTTAATGCTTACCCTATGTTGCCCAGTTCGAAACTCTGCCTATGAAGAATCTGTGAAGGGATATTTAGTGACGCCTGGAGGCTTGTGGTGAGTGAGGAAACGCCTTCAGATGAAACCTGCAGAGAAACATTCTCAGCAATGGCTTCGTGATGTGTGTACTCTTCTCATAGAGATAAACCATTCTTTGGATTGAGTAGCTTGCAATCACTGTTTTTGTGGAATCTGAGGAAGGACATTTTGGAATGATCCTTAGAATATGGAGAAAGAAATACCCTCAGGTAAAATCCAGAAGAAAGCTTTCTGTGAAACTACTGTGTATCGTCTTAATTCGTCTCATGCAGATAAACCTCTCTTTTCACTGAGCTGTTTTCTTACCCTGTGTATGTTTAGCGTGTGATGGGATATTCGGGAGACTTTGAGGCTAATGGTTAACAAGGAAATATGTTCGGACCGAAACGGGAGAGAAGCTTTCCGAGGAACTGCTGTGTGACGTGTGCATTCCAGTCACAGTGTTATACCTCTCTTCTCATATAGCGTTGGGGAAAACCTTTTGTAGAAACAGGTACCAAGTGATATTAGGGAGCATGTTGATGCTGATTGTGAAAAGGGAAATAGCCTCAAACAAAAACTGGAAAGAAGATTTCTATGAAACTGCTTTGTGTTAGATATATTCTTTCTTCTCACATAGTTAAAATTCAAATTATATTACGCACTTTGTAAACTCCGTGACGCTCATATCCGTGAAGGGACATTCGGGAGCATGTCCATGACAGAAACATCCTCAGACAAAACTGGAAAGAAGATTCCTGTGAAACTGCTTTGTGTCAGAAGGAAGCTTTCGGTGAAACTGCTTCATATCAGGTGAATTCTGCTCACACAGTTAAGATTCTCATTTCATTGAGCAGTATCATAACACGGTTTTTGTTTAATCTGATAAGGGATATTCAGGAGTGCTTTGAGACGCACAGTGTGAAAGGAAACGTCTTCAGAGAGAAACTGGAAAAAAGTTTTCTGAGGAGCTGCTTTGTGACGTGTGCATTCCATTCACAGAATCATACCTTTCTTCTCCTAGAGGATTCCGGAATACCTTTCAGAGAAAAAGCTACCAAGAGAAATTCGAGAGTATAGGGATGGCTCAGGTGAAGAAGGAAATATCCTCAGACAAAAAGTGGATAGAAAATTTCTGTGAAAGTGCTTTGTGGTAGATATATTTATTAATCTCACAGAGTTGGAAAGTTTCTTATATTGTGCTGTTTCTAAACACCTTCATGCACGGATCCATGAAGGGACATTCGGGAGCATATTCAGGCTTATGGTGAAAGAGCAGATATCTTCAGATAAAAACTGGAAAGAAGCTTTCTGAGAAACTACTTTGTGTTACATGCATTCTACTCAGGGAGTTATACCTCTTTTCTCAAAAGGCAGTTTTTGAACACTGTTCTTCTGAAACCGAAAATGTGATAGTTTGGAGCACATTGGGGACTATATTGAATAGTGAAGTATGCTGAAATAAAATCGAGGAAGAAGCATTCCAAGAGTCTGCTCTCTGAAACGTGCATTCACTTCACAGAGTTAATGCTTACTCTATGTTGGTCTGTTTCAAACTCTGTCTTTGAAGAATATGTCAAGGGATATTTAGTGACGCCCAGAGGCTTGTGGTGAGCGAGGAAACGTCTTCTGATGAAACCTGCAGAGAAACGTTCTGAGCAACTGCTTTGCGATGCATGTATTCATCTCATAGAGTTAGACCATTCTTTGGATTCAGCAGGTTGAAATCACGGTTTTTGCGGCATCTGAGGAAGGACATTTTGGAACGATCCTTAGAATATGGAGAAAGAAATATCATCAGGTAAATTCCTGAAGGAAGATTGCTGCGAATGTACACTGCATCATTTTAAATCCTCTCACTCAGTTAAGCCTCTCTTTTCACTGAGCAGTTTTCTAGCCCTGTGTAGGCTTAGCATGTGATGGGATATTCAGGAGCACTTTGAGGCTTATGGTGAAAAAGGAAATGTGTTCAGATGGAAACCGGAGAGAAGCTTTCTGAGGAACGGCTTTGTGACGTGTGCATTCCACTCACTGTGTTATACCTCTCTTCTCATACAGCGTCGGGGAAACTCTTTTGGAGAAACAGGTACCAAGTGATATTCGGGATCATGCTGATGCCGATGGTGAAAAGGAAAATAGCCTCAGACAAAAATCAGAAAGACGCTTTCTAGAAAATTACTCTGTGATATATGTAATAATCTCACATAGATAAAGCTTTCTTTACATTATGCAGCTTGGAACCTCTCATGGACGGATCCACGAAGGGAACTTTGGGAGCACATTCAGGACTATGGTGAAAAAGGAAATATCTTCAGATAAAAACTGGAAATAAGCATTTAGTGAATCTGCTTTTTGCTCTGTTTGGTCATCTCATATAGATGAAGATTTTTCACATTACACAGCATGGAAAATCCATCATGGATGGATCCTCAGACAAAAACTGGAAAGAAGATTTCTGTGAAACCACTTTGTGTTAGATATATTTATTCATCTTGCATAGTTAAAAGTTTAATTATATTGCACAGTTTGGAATCTCCGTCATGCTCAGATCCACGAAGGGACATTCGGCAGGTCATGCAGGCCTACAGTGAGAGAGGAGATATTGTCAGATAAAAACTGGATAGAAGCTTTTTGAGGAACTACTTTGTGATGTATGCATTCCACTCAGGGAGATATACCACTTTTCTCACAAGACAGTTCTGAGCAACTGCTTTACGATGTGTATATTCCTCTCAGAGAGTTAAACCATTACTTGGATTGAGAAGCTTGAAATCACTGTTTTTGTGTAATCTGAGGAAGGACATTTGGGAAAGATCCTTAGAACATGGAGAAAGAAATATCTTCAAGTAAAATCCAGAAGGAAGTTTTCTGTGAAACTGCTCTGTGTTGTGTTAATTTCCCTCACTCAGATAAGCTTCTCTTTTCATTGAGCAGTTTTCTAGCCTTGTGTATATTGAGCATGTGATGGTATATTCTTGAACTCTTTGAGGCTAACTGGGAAACAGTAAATATGTTCAGACGGAAACTGAAGAGAAGCTTTCCGAGGAACTGGTCTTTGACATGTGCATTCCAGACACAGTGTTATACCATTCTTCTCTTATGGCGTCAGGGAAACCCTTTTGCAGAAACAGGTACCAAGTGATATTTGGGAGCATGTTGATGCCGAGGGTGAAAAGGGAAATAGCCTCAGATAAAAACTGGAAAGAAGCTTTCTAGGAAACTACTCTGTGATATCTGCAATCATCTCACATAGATAAAGCTTTCTTTCCATTACACAGCTCGGAAACTGTCATGGACGAATACACGAATGGACCTTCGGGAGCACATTCTGGACTATGGTGAAAAGGAAATATCTTCAGATAAGAACTGCAAAGAAGCTTTCTGTGAATCTGCTTTTTGCTATGTTCATTCATCTTACATAGATGAAGCTTTCTTTACATTACGCAGCTTGGAAGCTCCCTCGTGGATGGATCCACGAAGGGATATTTGGAATCACATTCAGGCCGTGGTGAAAGAGGAAATATAGTCAGATAAAAACTGGAGAGAAGCTTTCTGAGAAACTGCTTGGCGATGTGTGCATTCCACTCAGGGAGTTATAACTTTCTTCTCATAAGGCACAGTTTGAACACTGTTTCTATAAAACCAAAAGAGAGATATCCGGAGCACATTGAAGACTATGGCAAAAAGTGAAATGTCGTCCAATAAAAAACAGAAAGAAGCACTCTAAGAAACTGCTCTCTGACATGTCCATTCTTTTCACAGGGTTAAAGCTTACTCTACATTTCCCAGTTTGAAAGTCGGTGTTTGAGGGTTCTGCGAAGGGATAGGAAGTGGTGACAGGAGGCCTGTGTGATGCAAGGAAATGTCTACCATCGAAAATTGGAAAGAAGCTTTCTACGCAAGTTTTCTGATGTTTGTATTGATCTCATAGAGTCAAATCATTCTTTGGATTGACAAGTTGGAAATCACTGTTTCTGTGGAATCTGAGTAAGGTCATTTGGAAATGCTCTTTAGAATATCCTGTAAAAGAAATAACCTCAGGTAGAAAACAGAAGGGAACTTTTTTTTTCTTTTTTTTTTATTTTATTTTTTTATTATACTTTAAGTTCTAGGGTACATGTGCATAACGTGCAGGTTTGTTACAT
>NW_012118299.1:310098-325173 GCF_000951035.1 Colobus angolensis palliatus | reverse complement strand
TTTTCTCTTCTTGTGATAGTTTGCTAAGAATGATGGTTTCCAGCTGCATCCAAGTGGCGCAATCGGTTAGCGCGCGGTACTTATAAAACAGAAGGGAACTTTTCGTGAAACTGCACTTTGGCATGTGAATTCCACTCATACAGTTAAGCTTCTCTTTTCATTCAGCTGTATCATAACACTGATTTTGTTTAGTCTGCGAAGGTATATTCTGGAGGGCTTCGAGGCTTACCCTGAGAAAGGAAACGTCTTCAGATAGAAACTGGAGAGAAGCTTTCTGAGGAGCTGCTTTGAGACGTGTGCATTCCACTCACAGAAGTATACCTTTCTTCTCCTAGAGGATTCAGGAATTCATTTTGGAGAAAAAGGTACCAGGAGATATTAGGGAATAGAGTGACGAATATGGTAAAAAAGGAAATATCCTCAGACAAATACTGCAAAGAAGATTTCTGTGAAACTGCTTTGTGTTACATATATTTATTCATCTCACATACTAAAAATTTTAATTATATTACGCAGTTTGGAAACTCCATCATGCACAGAACCACGAAGAGACATTCAGGAGCACATTCAGGCCTACAGTGAAAGATGAGATTTCTTCAGATAAAAACTTGATAGAAGCTTTCTGAGAAACTATTTTGTGATGTATGCATTCCACTCAGGGCGTTATACTTTTTTTCTCACAAGGCAGCATTTGAACACTGTTCCTGTTGAACCGAATATGTGATATTTCAGAATGCATTGAGGACTATGGCGAATAGTGAAATATATGGAAAAAAAATCGAGGAAGAAGCGTTTCAAGAATCTGCTCTCGAAAATGTGCATTCACTTCACAGAGTTAATGGTTACTCTTTGTTGACGAGTTTTGAAACTCTGCCTTTAAAGAATGTGTGAAGTGATATTTAGTGTCACCTGGAGGCTTGTGGTGTGTGAGGAAACGTCTTCCAATGAAACCTGCAGAGAAACGTTTTGAGCAACTGCTCTGTGATGTTTTTATTCGTCTCCTAAAATCAAACCATTCTTTGGATTGAGCAGCTTGAAATCACTGCTTTTGTGGAATCTGAGGAAGGAAATTTGAGAACAATCCTTAGAATATGGATAAAGAAATATCCTCATGTAAAATCCAGAAAAGCTTTCTGTGAAACTACTCTGTGTCATCATAATTCCTCTCAGGTTAGCCTCTATTTCATTGAGCAGTTTTCCAGCCCTATGTGTGTTTACAGTGTGATGAGATGTTCGGGAGCACTTTGAGGCAAATGATGATAAAGGAAATATGTTCAGCCCGAAACTAGAGAGAACCCTTCCGAGAAACTGCTCGGTGACATGTACATTCCAGTCACAGTGTTATACCTCTCTTCTCATACAGCGTCGGGAAAACTCTTTTGGAGAAACAGGTACCAAGTGATATTCGGCAGCACATGCAGGCCTATGGTGAATGAGGAGATGTAATCAGATAAAAACTGAATAGAAAAATTTCTGAGAAGCTACTTTGTGATGTATGCATTCCACTCAGGGAGTTATACCTCTTTTCTCACAAGGCACTGTTTGAACACTGTTTCTGTGAAACAGAAAAAGTGATATATCGGAATGCATTGAGGACTATGGAGAATACTGAAATATTCTGAAACAAAATCGAGGAAGACGCGTTCCAAGAATCTGCTCTCTGATATGTGCACTCTCTTCACAGGGTTAATGCTTACTCTACGTGGCCCAGTTTTGAAACTCTGTCTTTAAAGAATCTGTGAAATGATATTTAGTGAAGCCCGGAGGCTTTTGGTGAGCGAGGAAACGTCTTTTGATGAAACCGGCAGAGAAACGTTCTGAGCAACGGCTTTGTGATGTGTGTATTTCTCTCATAGACATAAACCATTCTTTGGATTGAACAGCTTGAAATCACTGTTTTTTGTGGAATCTGAGGTAGGACCTTTGGGATCGATCCTTATAACATGGAGAAAGAAATGTCCAGAGGTAAAATCCAGACAAAGCTTTCTGTGAAAATGCTCTGTGTCATCTTAATTCCACTCACTCAGATAAGTCTCTCTTTTCATTGAATAGTTTTCTAGCCCTGTGTATGTTTAGCGTGTAATGGGATATTCGGGAGCACTTTGAGGCTAATGGTGAAAAAGGAAATATTTTCAAACCAACACAAGAGAGAAGCTTTCCGAGGAAAGGCTTTGTGACATGTGCATTCCACTCCCAGTGTTATACCTCTCTTCTCATACAGCGTCGGGGAAACCCTTTTGGAGTAACAGATACCAAGTGATGTTCGGGAGCATGTTGATGCTGATGGTGAAAAGGGAAATAGCCTCAGATAAAAACTGGAAAGAAACTTTCCAGGAAACTACTCTGTGATATATGTAATCATCTCAGATAGATAAAGCTTTGTTTACATTACGCAGTATGGAAACTGTCATGGATGGATCCACAAATCGACCTTCAGAAGCACATTCCAGACTATGGTGAAAAAGGAAATATCTACTGATAAAACCTGGAAAGATGCTTTCTGTAAATCCGCTTTTTGTTAGGTTTATTCATCTCACATAGATGAAGCTATTTTTACATTATGCAGCTTGGAAACTCCCTCGCAGATGGATCCGCAAAGGGATATTTGGGATCACATTCGGGCCTATGATGAAATAGGAAATATAGTCAAATAAAAACTGGAGAGAAACTTTCCGAGAAACTGCTTGGAGTCATGTCCATTCTGCTCAGGGAATTATAACTTTTTTCTCATAAGGCAGTTTGAACACTGTTCCTGTAAAACCAAAAGACGGATATTCGGAGCACTTTGAAGACTATCGCAAACAGTGAATTGTCATCCAATAAAAAACAGAAAGAGGTACTCGAAGAAAGTGCTCTCTCACATGTCCATTCTTTTCACAGGGTTAAAGCTTACTTCACATTTCCTAGTTTGAAATTCTGTCTTTGAGCGTTCTATGAAGGAATTTTAAGTAGTAACCGGAGCACTGAGAGAGGCAAGGAAATACCTTTCATCAAAAGTTGGAGAAAAGGTTTCTGGGCAACTGTTTGTGATGTTTACATTCATCTCAGAGAGTTAAATCATTCTTTGGATTGAGCAGTTTGAAATCACTGCTTCTGTGGAATCTGAGAAAGAACATTTGGAAACGCTCTTTAGAATACCCTGAAAAAGAAATAATATCAGAGAGAATACAGAATGAAGATTTCTGTTAAACTACTCTGTGTCATGTGAATTCCACTCACACAGTTCAGCTTCCCTTTTCATTGATCAGTATCATAGCACTGTTTTTGTTTTGTCTGTGAAGGGATATTCTGGAGTGCATGAAGATGATGGTGAGAAAGGAAACATCTTTAGACAGAAACTGGAGAGAAGCTTTCTGTGGAGCAGCCTTGTGCCATATGCATTCCACTAACAGAAATATACCTTTGGTATAATAGAAAATTTTGGAATTCCTTTTGGAGAAAAAGCTACCAAGAGACATTCAGGAGTATAGGGACAGATATGGTGAAAAAGGAAATATTCTCAGACAAAAACTGGAAAGAAGTTTCTGTGAAACTGCTTTGTGTTATATATACTTATTCATCTCATATAGTGAAAACTTTTCTTATATAACGCAGTTTAGAAACTCCATCATGAACGGATCCACGAATGGACATTCAGGAGCACATTCAGGCGTACGGTGAAAGAGGAGATATCTTCATATAAGAAGTGGATAGCAGCTTTCTGAGAAACTACTTTGTGATGTATGCATTCCACTCAGGGAATTATACTTATTTTCTCACAAGGCAGTGTTAGAACACTGTTCCTGTGAAACCAACAAAGTGATATTCAGGGCACATTCGGAACTATGGCGAATAGTGAAATATACTGAAATAAAATTGAGGAAGAAGTGTTCCAAGAATCTGCTCTCTGATATGTGCATTCACTTCAAAGAGTTAATGCTTACTCTATGTTGCCCAGTTTCGAAACTCCGTCTATGAAGAATCTGTGAAGGGATATTTAGTAACGCCTGGAGGCTTGTGGTGAATAAGGAAACGTCTTCCGATGAATCCTGCGAGAAACTTTCTGAGCAACTGCTTTGTGATGTGTGTATTCGTCTCATAGAATTATACCATTCTTTGCAATGATCAGCTTGAAATCACTGTTTTTGTGGAATCTGAGGAAGGACATTTGGGAATGATCCTTAGAATATGGAGAAAGAAATATCCTGAGTTAAAATCCAGAAGGAAGCATTCTGTGAAACTGCTCTGTGCTGTCTTAATTCCTCTCGCTCAGTTAAGCCTCTCTTTTCATTGAACAGTTTTCTAACCCTGTGTATGTTTGGCGTTTGATGGGATATTCCGGAGCACTTTGAGGCTAATGGTGAAAAAGGAAATATGTTCAGACTGAAATTGTAGAGAAGCTATCAGAGAAACTGCTTTGTGACGTGTGCATTCGAGTCACAGTGTTATACCTCTCTTCTCATACAGCATCAGGGAAACCCTTTTGGGGAAACAGGTACCAAGTGATATTCGGGAGCATGTTGTTGCTGGTGGTGAAAAGCGAAATTGCCTTAGACAAAAATTCGAAAGAATCTTTCTAGGAAATTACTCTGTGATATGTGTTATCATCTCACATAGATAAAGCTTTCTTTACATTATGCAGCTTGGAACCTGTCACAGACGGATCCATGAGGGGACATTCGGGAGCACATTCTGGACTATGGTGAGAAAGGAAATATCTCCCGATAAAAACTGGAAAGAAGCTTTCTGTGAATCTGTGTTTTGCAATGTTTATTCATCTCACATATTTGAAGCGTTCTTTACATTATGCAGCTTGAAAACTCCCTCATGGATGGATCTGCGAAGTGATATTTGGGATCACATTGAGGCCTATGTTGAAATAGCAAATATAGTAAGATAAAAACTGGAGAGAAGCCTTCTGAGAAAGTACTTGGTGATGTGTGCATTCCTCTCAGGGCATTATAACTTTCTTCTCAAAAGGCACAGTTTGAACACTGTTCCTGTAAAACCAAAAGAGTGATATTCAGAGCACTTAGAAGACTATGGCAAAAAGTGAACTGTCGTCCAAGACAAAATGGAAAGAAGCACTCGAAAAAACTGCTCTCTGACATGACCATTCTTTTCACAGGGTTAAAACTTACTCTACATGTCCCAGTTTGAAAGGCGGTCTTTGAGGATTCTGTGAAGGGATAGCAAGTGGTGACCGGATGCCTGTGTCAAGCAAGGAAATGCCCTCCATTGAAAATTGGAGAGAAGCTTTCTGTGCAACTATTTTCTGATGTGTGTATTCATATCACAGCATTAAATCATTCTTTGGAATGAGCAGTTTGAAGTCACTGTTTCTGTGGAATCTGAGAAAGGACATTTGGAAATGCTCTTTAGAACATCCTGAAAAAGAAATAACCTCAGAGAGAAACCAGAAGGGAGCTTTCTGTGAAACTGCTCCATTTCACGTGAATTCCAATCACAGAGTTAAACTTCTCTTTTCATTGAGTTGTATCATAACTTTGTTTTTGTTTAGTCTGCGAATGGATATTCTGGAAGGCTTTGAAGCTTCCGGTGAAAAAGGAAACGTCTTCAGATAGAGACTGGAGAGTATCTTTCCGAGGAGCTTCTTTGTGTCATGTGCATTCCACTCACAGAAATATACTTTTCTTCTCCTAGAGGATTCTGGAATCCCTCGTGGAGAAAAAGCTACCAAGAGATATTTGGGAGTATAGTGATGACTATGGTGAAAAAGGAAATATCCTCAGACAAAAGCTGGAAAGAAGATTTCTGTGAACATGCTTTGTGATAGATGTATTCATTCATCTCTCTTAGATAAAACTTTAATTATATTACACATTTTGGAAACTCCGTTATGCAGAGTTCTGCCAAGGGACATTCGGGAACACATTCATGCATCTGGTGAAAGAGAAGATGTCTTCAGGTATAAACTGGATAGAAACTTTCTGAGAGACTACTTTGTGATGTCTGCATTCCATTCTGGGTGTTATACCTCGTTACTCAAAAGGCGGTGTTTGAACACTGTTCCTGTGTAACCAAAAAAGTGATATTTCGGAACGCATTGAGGACAATGGCGAATAGTGAAATACACTGAAATAAAATCGAGGAAGAAGCGTTCCAAGAATCTGCTCTCCGATATGTGCATTCAGTTCACTGAATTAATGCTTACTCTATGTTGCCCATTTTCGAAACACTGTCTTTGAAGAATCTGTGAAGGGATATTTAGTGACACCCGGAGGCTTGTGGTGAGTGAGGAAACGTCTTCCGATGAAATCTGCAGAGAAAAGTTCTGAGCAACTGCTTTGCAATGTGTGTATTTGTCTCCTGGAGTTAAACCATTCTTTGGATTGAGCAGCTTGAAATCACTGTTTCTGTGGTATCTGATAAGGACATTTGGGAACGATTCTTACAATATGGAGAAAGAAATATCCTCAGGTAAAATCCAGAAGGAACCTTTCTGTGAAACTGCTTTATGTCACCTTAATTCCTCTCAGTCTGTTAAGCCTCTGTTTTCACTGAGCAGTTTTCTAACCCTGTGTATGTTTAGTGTGTGACGGGATACTCAGGAGCACTTTGAGGCATACAGTGAAAAAGAAATATGATCAGACCAAAACTGGAGAGAAGCTTTCTGAGGAAATGTCTGTGACGTGTGCATTCCAGTCAAAGTGTTATACCTCTCTTCTCGTATAGCGTTGGGGAAACGCTTTTTTAGAAACAGGTACCAAGTGATATTTGGGAGCATGTTGATGCTGTTGGTGAAAAGGGAAATAGCCTCAGACGAAAACTGGACAGAAGCTTTCTAGGAAACTCCTGTGTGATATGTGTAATCATCTCACATAGGTAAAGCTTTCTTAACATTATGAAGCTGGGAAACTGTCATGGACGGATCCACGAAGTGACCTTCAGGAGAAAATTCTGGACTATGGTGAAAAAAGAAATATCTTCAGAGGAAAAGTGGAAAGAAGCTTTCTGTGAATCTGCTTTTTTCCATGCTTATTCATCTCACACAGATGAAGCTTTCTTTACATTACGCAGCTTGGAAGCTCCCTCGTGGATGAATCCGTGAAGGGATATTTGGGATGACCTTCGGGCTTATGGTGAAAAAGGAAGGACAGTCAGATGAAAACTGGAAGGAAGCATTCTGAGACACTGCTTGGTGATGTGTGCATTCCACTCAGGGAGTTAAAACTTCCTTTTCATAATTCACAGTTTGAACACTGTTCCTGTGAAACCAAAATCGTGGTATTCGGGTCACTTTTGAAACTATGGCAAAAAGTGAAATAGCATCCAATAAAAAACGGAAAGAAGCAGACTAAGAAACTGCTCTGAAATGTCCATTCTTTTCACAGGGTGAAAGATTACTCTATATTTTCCTGTTTGAATGTGCGACTTTGAGGATTCTGCAAAGGGATGGTATGTAGCAACCGGAGCCATGTATCTAGAAAGAAAATGTCCTCCATCGAAAATTGGAGAGAAGATTTCTGGGCAACTCTTTTGTGATGATTGTATTTATGTCATAGCGTTAAATGATTCTTTGGAATGAGCAGTTTGAAATCACTGGTTCTGTATAGTCTGAAAAAAGACATTTTAAAACGCTCTTTAGAATGTTCTGAAAGAGAAATAACCACAGAGGGAAATCAGAAGGAAGCATTTTGTGAAACTTTTCTGTGTCAGGTGAATTCCGCTCACAGAATTAAGCTTCGCTTTTCATTGAGCTGCATCATAACACTGTTTTTGTTTATTCTGCGAAGGGATATTCTGGAGGTCTTTGAGGCTTGCAGTGAGAAAGGAAACTTCTTCAGATAGAAACTGAAGAGAAGCTTTCTGAAGAGCTGCTTTGTGACTTCTGCACTCCACTCTCAGAAATACACTTTTCTTCTTCTAGAGGATTCCGGAATCCCTTTGGCAAAAAATCTACCAAGTCATAATCCGGAGTATAGCGATGACTATGATGAAGGAAATATCCTCAGACAAAAACTGGAAAGAAGATTTCTGTGAAACTGCTTTTTGTTAGATATATTTATTCATCTCGCATATTTAAACTTTAATTCTATTACACTGTTTGGAAACACCGTCATGCACAGTTCTGCAGAGGGATATTCGTGAGCACATTCAGCCGTATGGTGAAAGAGGAGATATCTTCAGATAAAAACTGGAGAGAATTTTCCGAGAAACTACTTCGTGATGTATGCATTACACTCAGGGTGTTATACCTCTTTTCGCACAAGGCAGTCTTTGAACACTGATCCTGTGTAAATGAAAAAGTGACATTTCAGAACGCATTGAGGATTATGGCAAATAGTGAAATATACTGAAATAAAATCGAGGAAGAAGTATACCAAGAATGTGCTCTCTGATATGTGCATTGAATTCACAGAGTTAATGCTTATTCTTTGTTGTCCACTTTCGAAACTCTGTCTTTGAAGAGTCTGTGAAGGGATATTTAGTGATGCCCAGAGGCTTGTGGTGAGCGAGGAAACGCCTTCCGATGAAACCTGCAGAGAAACGTTCTGAGCAACTGCTTTGTGATGTGGGTATTCGTCTAATAGATTTAAACCATTCCTTCGATTGAGCAGCTTGAAATCACTCTTTTTGCGAAATCTGAAGAAGGACATTTGGTAACGATCCTTAGAATATAGAGAAAGTAATATCCTCAGGTAAAATCCAGAAGAAAGCTTTCTGTGAAAGTGCTCTGTGTCGTCTTAATTCCTCTCACTCAGATAAGGCTCCCTTTTCATTGAGGAGTTATCTAACCCTGTGTATGCTTAGCATGTGATGGGATAATCGGGAGCACTTTGAGGTTAATGGTGAAAAAGGAAATATGTTCAGACCGAAACTGGAGAGAAGCTTTGTGATGTGTGCATTCCAGTCACAGTGTTATACCTCTCTTCTCATAAAGCACTGGGGAAACACTTTTGGAGAAACAGGTACCAAGTTATATTCGGGAGCATGTTGATGCCGATGTTGAAAAGGGCAATAGTCTCAGACAAAAACTGGAAAGTAGTTTCTAAGAAACTACTCTGTGATATGTGTAATCATATGAAATATATGAAGTTTTCTTTATATTACGCAGCCTGAAAACTGTCATGGACGGATCCACGAAGGGACATTCGAGAGCACATTCTGGATTATGGTGAGAAAAGAAATATCTTCAGATAAAAACTGGAAAGAAGCATTATTAGAATCTGCTTTTTGCTATATTTATTCATCTCACATAGACGAAGCTTTCTTTACATTACACAGCTTGGAAACTCCCTCGATGATGGATCAGCGAAGTGATATTTGGTATCACATTCGGGGCTATGGTGAAAGGGCAAACATAGTCAGATAAAACCTGGAAAGAAGTTTTCTAAGAAACTGCTTGTTGATGTGTGCATTCCACTCAGGGAGTTGTAACTTTCTTCTCAAAAGGCACAGTTTGAACACTGTTCCTGTAAAACCAAAAGAGTGATAATCGGAGCCCATTGAAGATTATGGCAAAAGTGAAATGTTGTCCAAGAAAAAACAGTAGGAAGTACTCGAAGAAATTATTCTCTGACATATCCATTCTCTTAACAGGGTTAAAGCTTACTCTACTTTTCCCAGTTTGAAAGTCAGTCTTTGCGGGTTCTGCGAAGGGATAGTATGTGGCGACCGGAAGTCTATGTGAGGCAAGGAAATGTCTTCCATCAAAAATTGGAGAGAAGCTTTCTGCACATCTCTTTTGCAATGTTTGTGTTCATCTCGTAGAGTTAAATCATTCTTTGGATTGAGCAGTTTGAAATCACTGTTTCTGTGGAATCTGAGAAAGGACACTTAGAAACACTCTTTAGAATATCCTGAAAAAGATATAACCTCAAAGAGAAAAAAGAAGGAAGCTTTTTGTAAAATTGCTCTGTGTCACGTTAATTCATTCACACATTTAAGCTTCTCTTTCCATTGAGCTGTATCATAACACTGTTTTTTTTTAGTCAGTTAAGGAATATTTTCGAGGGCGTTGATGCTTACAGTGATAAAGGAAACGTTTTCAGATAGAGACTGGAGAGTAACTTTCTGAGGACCTGTTTGCATCGTGTGTATTCCACTCACAGAAATATACCTTTCTTCTCCTAGAGGATTCCAGAATCCCTTTTGGAGAAAAAGCAACCAAGAGATATTCAATAGTATACTGACAACTATGGTGAAAAAGGAAATATCCTCAGACAAAAACTGGCAAGAAGTTGTCTGTGAACATGCTTTGTTTTAGATATATTCATTCGTCCTCATATTTAAAATTCTAATTATATTACACAGTTTGGAAGCTGCGTCATGCACAGATCTGTGAAGGGAAATTTGGAAGCACATTCAGGCCTACGGTGAAAGAGGAGATATCTTCAGATAAAAACTAGATAGAAAATTTTCTGAGAAGTCACTTTGTGATGTATGCATTCTACTCAGGGAGTTGTACCTCTTTTCTCACAAGGCAGTGTTTGAACACTGTTTCTGTGAAACCAAAAACGTGATATTTCGGAATGCAATGAGGACTATGGCAACTAGTGAAATATACTGAAATAATGTAGAGGAAGAAGCGTTTCAAAAATCTGCTCTCTGTTATGTGCATTCAGTTCACAGAGTTAATGCTTACTCTATGTTGCCCAGTTTCGAAACTCTGTCTTTGAAGAATCTGTGAAGGGATATTTATTGATGCCCGGAGGCTTGAGGTGAGCGAGGAAATGTCTTCCGATGAAACATGCAGAGAAACGTTCTGAGTAACTGCTTTAGGATGTGTGTATTCGTCTCCTAGAGTTAAACCATTCTTAGGATTGAGCAGCTTGAAATCACTGTTTTTGTGGAATCTGAGGAAGGACATTTTGGAATGATCTTTGGATTATGGAGATAGAAATATCCTCAGGAAACATCCACTACTAAGCTTTCTGTGAAACTGCTCTGTGTCGTCCTAATTCCTATCGCTCAGTTAAGCCTCTCTTTTCATTGAGCAGTTTTATAACCCTGTGTATGTTTAGCGTGTGATGGGATATTTGGGAGCACTTTGAGGTTTATGGTGAAAAAGGAAATATATTCAGACCGAAACTGCAGAGAAGATTTCGAGGAACTGCTTTGTGATGTGTGCATTCCAGTCATGGTGTTATACCTCTCTTATACAGCATCGAGGAAACCCTTTTGGAGAAAAAGGTACCAAGTGATAATCGGGAGCATGTTGATGCCAATGGTGCAAAGGGAAATGGCCTCACACAAAAACTGGAAGGATGCTTTCTAGGAAACTGCTCTGTGATATGTGTAATCATCTCACATAGATAAAACTTTCTTTACATTATGCAGCTTGGAAACTCTGATGGACGGATCCACGAAGGGACCTTCGGGAGCACATTCACAACAATGTTGAGAAGGGAAATATCTTCAGATAAAAACTGGACAGAAGCTTTCTGTGAATCTGCTTTTGCCATGTTTATTTTTCTCAGATACATGAAGCTTTCTTTACATTACACAGTTTGGAAACTCTCTCATGGATTAATCAGCGAAAAGATATTTGGGATCACATTTGGTCTATGGTGAAAAGGAAATATAGTCACATAAAAACAGGAGAGAAGCTCTCTGTAAAACTGCTTGGTGATGTGAGCATCCAATCAGGGAGTTTTAACTTTCTTCTCATAAGGCACATTTTGAACATTGTTCCTGGAAACACAAAAGAGTGATATTCAGAGCACATTGAAGACTATGGAAAAAAGTTAAATGTTGTCTAATACAAAACATAAAGAAACACCCGAAGAAACTGCACTTTTTCATGTCCATTCCTTTCGCAGGGTTAAAGGTTACTGTACATTTCCAAAATTGACAGTCGTCCTTTGAGGGTTCCGCGAAAAGATAGTAAGTGGTAACTTGAGGCATGTGTCGAGCAAGGAAATGTCTTCCATCAAAAATCGGAGAGAAGTTATCTGCACAAATCTTTTGTGACATTTGCATTCATCTCATAGAGTTAAATCATTCTTTGGATTGAGCAGTTTGAAATCACTGTTTCTGTGGAATCTGAGAAAGGACATTTGGAAACGCTCTTTAGAACATCCTGAAAAAGAAATAACCTCAGACAGAAACCAGAAGGAAGCTTTCTGTGAAACCCCTCTGTGTCAAGTGAATTCCGCTCACACAGTTAAGCTACTCTTTTCATTGAGCTGTATAATAACACGGTTTTTGTTTATTCTGCAAAGGGATATTCCAGAGGTCTTTGATACTTAAGGTGAGAAAGGAAACGTCTTCACATAGAAGCTGGAGAGAAGCTTTCTGAGGAGCTGCTTTATGACGTGTGCATTCCACTCACAGAAATATACCTTTCTTCTCCTATAGGATACCAGAATTCCTTTTGGAGAAAAAGCTACCAAGAGATATTTTGGAGTATAGTGACGACTATGGTGAAAAAGGAAATATTCTCAGACAAATACTGGAAAGAAGATTTCTGTGAAACTGCTTTGCATTAGATATATTTATTCATCTTGCATAGTTAAAACTTTAATTACGTTATGCAGTTTGGAAACTCCATCATGCACAGATCCGTGAAGGGAGATTAGGGAGCACATCCAGGCCTCCGGTGAAAGAGGAGATATCTTCAGATAAAAACTGGATAGAAAACTTTTTGAGAAGCTACTTTGTGATGTATGCATTCCATTCAGGGAGTTATACCTCTTTTCTCACAAGGCAGTGTTTGACCACAGTTCCTGTGAAACCAAAAAAGTGATATGTTGGAACACATTGACGACTATTTCGAATAGTGAAATATACTGAAATAAAATCTAGGAAGAAGCGTTCCAAAACTCTGCTCTATGATATGTGCATTCAGTTCCCAGAGTTAATGCTTACTCTATGTTGCCCAGTTTCAAAACTCTGTCTTTCAAGAATCTGTGAAGGGATATTTAGTGAAGCCCAGACGCTTGTGGTGAGCGAAGAAACGTCTTCCAATGAAACCTGAAGAGAAACGTTCCGAGCAATTGCTTCATGATGTTTGTATTCGTCTCACAGAGTTAAACAATTCTTTGGATTGTGTAGGTTAAAATCACTGTTTTTGTGGAATCTGAGGAAGAACATTTGGGAACAATTTTTAGAATATGGGGAAAGAAATATCCTCAGGTGAAATCCAGAAGGCAGCTTTCTGTGAAACTGCTGTGTGTCATCTTAATTTCTCTCACACAGATAAGCCTTTCTATTCATTGAGTTGTTTTCTAGCCCTGTGTGTGTTTACCGTGTGATGGGATATTCGGGAGCACTTTGAGGCTTATGGTGAAAAAGGAAATATGTTCAGACTGAAACTGGAGAGAAGATTTCCGAGGAACTGCTTTGTGACCTTTGCATTCCAGTCACAGTGTTATACCTGTCTTATCATACAACGTCGGGGAAGCCCTTTTGGAGAAGCAGGTACCAAGTGATATTCGGGAGCATGTTGATGCCATTGGTAAAAAGGGAAATAGCTTCATACAAAAACTGGAAACAAGCTTTCTAGGAAACTACTCTGCAATATGTGTAATTATCTCATACAGATAAAGCTTCCTTTACGTTTCACAGCCTGGAAACTGTCATGGATCGATCCATGAAGGGACCTTCGGGAGCACATTCTGGACTGTGGTGAAAAAGGAAATATCTTCAGATAAAAACTGGAAAGAAGCTTTCTGTGAATCTGATTTTTGCTATGTTTATTCACGTCACATAGATGAAGCTTTCTTTACATTAAGCAGCTTGAAAACTCCCTCGTGGATGGATCTGCAAAGGGATATTTGGGATCACATTCAGGCCTATGGTGAAATAGGACATATAGTCAGATAAAAACTGGAGAGAAGCTATGTGAGAAACTACTTGGTGATATGTGCATTTCACTCTAGGAGTTATAACTTTCTTCTCATAAGGCACATTTTGAACACTGTTGCTTTAAAACTAAAAGAGTGATATACGGAGCACATTGAAGACTATGGCAAAAAGTGAAATGTCGTCCAATAAAAAACAGAAAGAAGCACTCGAAGAAACTGCTCTCTGACATGTCCATTCTTTTAACAGGGTTAAAGCTTACTCTACATCTTCCAGTTTGAAAGTCGGTCTTTGACGTTTCTGCGAAGGGATAGCAAGTGGCAAATGGAGGCCTGTGTCTAACAAGGAAATGTCTTCCATCGAAAAGTGGAGAGAAGCTTCCTGTGGAACACTTTGTGATGTTTGTATTCATCTCATAGAGTTAAATCATTCTTTGGATTGTGCAGTTTGAAATCACTGTTTCTGCGGAATCTGAGAAAGGACATTCGGAATCATGCTTTAGAATATCCTAAAAAGTAATAACCTCAGAGAGAAACCAGAAGGAAGCTTTCTGTGAAACTGCTCTGTGTCACGTGAATTCCACACACACAGTTAAGCTTCTCTTTCCATTCAGCTGTATCATAACATTGTTTTTGTTTATTCGGCGAAGGGATATTCTGGAGGGCTTTGAGGCTTGTGGTGAGAAAGGAACCTTATTCACATAGAAACTGCAGAGAAAGTTTCTGAGGAGCTGCTTTGTGAGTTGTGCATTCCACTCACAGAAATACAAATTTCTTCTCCTAGAGAATTCCGGAATTCCTTTTGGAGAACAAGCTACCAAGAGACACTCGAGAGTATAGGGATGCGTATGGTGTAAAAGAAAGTATCCTCCGACAAAAACTGGAAAGAGGATTTCCATGAAACTGCTTTGTGTTAGATACATTATTCATCTCGCACAGCTGAAACTTTTCGTATATTACGCTGCTTGGAAAAATCGTCATGCACGGATCTGCAAAGGGACATTTGGGAGCACATTCAGGCCTAGGGTGAAAGAGGAGATTTCTTCAGATAAAAATTGGAGGGGGGCGTGGAGCAAGATGGCTGAATAGGAACAGCTCCAGTCTCCAACTCCCAGCGCGAAGGACACAGAAAACCAGTGATTTCTGCATTTTGAACTGAGGTACTGGGGTCATCTCACTAGTGAGTGCCGGACAATCGGTGCTGCTCAGCTGTTGCAGCTCGACCTTCCAGAGCTGAAACAGGGCGAGGCATCGCCTCACCTGGGAAGCGCAAGGGGGAAGGGAATCCCTTTTGCTAACCAGGGGAACTGAGACACACAACACCTGG
>NW_012118299.1:287840-304433 GCF_000951035.1 Colobus angolensis palliatus | reverse complement strand
TGGATGCAGCACACCAACATGGCACAAGTATACATATGTAACAAACCTGCACGTTATGCACATGTACCCTAGAACTTAAAGTACAATAAAAAAAAATTGCAGAGAAGTTTTTGGAGAAACTATTTTGTGATGTATGCATTCCACTCAGGGAGATATACCTCTTTTCTCACAAGACAGTGTTTGGAAACTGTTCCTATGAAAACGAAAAGGTGATATTTTGGAATGCATTGAGGACTATGGCAAAAAGTGAAATAAACTTAAATAAAATCTCAGAAGAAGGATTCCAAGAATCTGCTCTCTGATATGTGCATTCACTTCACAGAGTCAATGCTTACTCTATGTTGCCCAGGTTTGAAACTCTGTCTTTGAAGAATCTGAGAAGGGATATTTAGTGATGCCAGGAGGCTTGTGGTGAGTGAGGAAACGTCTTCCGATGAAACATGCAGAGAAACGTTCTGAGCAACTGCTTTGTGATGTGTGTATTCGTCTCCTAGAGATAAATCATTCTTTGAATTGAGCAGCGTGAAATCACTTTTTTGGTGGAATGTGAAGAAGGACATTTGAGAACAATCCTTAGAATATGGAGAGTGGAATATCCCGAGGTAAAATCCAGAAGGAACCTTTCTGTGAAACTGCTCTGTGTCGTCTTAATTGCTCTCACTCAGATAAGCCTATCTTTTCATTGAGCAGATTTCTAGCCCTGTGCACGTTTCAGGTGTGATGAGATATTTGGGAGCACTTTGAGGCTAACAGTTGAAAAGGAAATATGTTCAGATCAAAACTGGAAAGAAGCTTTCAGAGGAAATGATTTGTGACTTGTGCATTCCAGTCACAGTGTTATACTATCTTCTCATACAGTGTCACGGAATCCCCTTTAAAGAAGCAGGTACCAAGTGATGTTGGGGAGCATGTTGATGATGATGGTGAAAAGGGTAATAGCCTCAGATAAAAACTGGAAATAAGCTTTCTAGGAAACTACTCTGTGATGTGTGTAATCATTTCACAAAGATAAAGCTTTCTTTACATTACGCTGCTTGGAAACTGTCATGGACGGATCCACGAAGGGACCGTCGGGAGCATATTCCATACTATGGTCGAAAAGAAAATATCTTCCAATAAAAACTGGAAAGAAGGGTTCTCTGACTCTGCTTTGTGTTATCTTCCTTCATCTCACATAGATGAAGCTTTCTTTACATTATGCAGCTTGGAATCTCCCTCGTGGATGGATCCACGAAGGGATATTTGGGATCACATTTGGGCCTATGGTGAAATAGGAAATATAGTCAGATAAAAACTTGTGAGAAGCTTTCTGATAAACTGATTGATGATGTGTGCATTCCACTCAGAGAGGGGTAACTTTCTTCTCATAAGGCACAGTTTGAACAATGTTCCTGTAAAACTAAAAGAGTGATATTCGGAGCACATTGACGACTATGGCAAAAAGTGTAATGTCGTCCAATAAAAAACAGAAAGAAGCACTCGAAGAAACTGCTCTCTGACGTGTGCATTGTTTTCGCAGGGTTAAAGCTTACTCTACATTTCCCAGTTTGAAAGTCGGTCATTGAGGGTTCCGTGAAGGGATAGTAAGTGGCAACCGGAGGCCTGTGTGAGGCAAAGAAATGTTTTCCACTGAAAATCTTAGAGAGGCTCTCTGCGGAACTCTTTTGTGATGTTTGTATTCATCTCATAGAGTTAAATCATTGTTTGGATTAAGCAGTTTGTAATCACTGTTTCTGTGGAATCTGAGAAAAGGCATTTGGAAGCACTTTTTTGAATATCCTGAAAAAGAAATTATCTCAGAGAGAAACCAGAAGGAAGCTTTCTGTGAAAATGCCCCGTGTCAAGTGAATTCCACTGACAGAGTTAAGCTTCCCTTTTCATTGAGTTGTATCACAACAATGTTTTTGTTTAGTCTGTGAAGGGATATTCTGGAGTGCTTTGAGGCTTATGGTGAGAAAGGAAACGTCCTCAGAAAGAAACTGGAGAGAAGCTTTCTGAGGAGCTGCTTTGTGACATGTGCATTCCACTCACAGAAATATACCTTTTTCTCCTAGAGGATTCCGGAATCCCTTTTGGAGAAAAAGCCACAAAACAGACATTCGGGAGTATAAGGAAGACTATGGTGAAAAAGGAAATATCCTCAGACAAAACTGGAAAGAAGATTTCTGTGAAACTGCCTTTTGTTAGATATATTCATTCGTCTCACATACTTAAAACTTTAATTATATTATGCGGTTTGGAAACTCTGTTATGCACAGATCCACGAAGGGACGTTTGGGAGCACATTAAGGCCTATAGTGAATGAGGAGATATCTTCAGATAGAAACTGGATAGAAGCTTTCTGAGAAACTAGTGTGTGATGTACGCATTCCACTCAGGGAGTTATACCTCTTTTCTCACAAGGCAGTGTTTGCTCACTGTTCACGTTATATTTCAGAGCGCATTGAGGACTATGGCGCATAGTGAAATACACTGACATGAAATCGAGGAAGAAGGAATCTTCTGTCTGATATGTGCATTCACTACACAGATTTAATGCTTACTCTCTGTTGTCTAGTTTCGAAACTCAGACTTTGAAGAATCTGTGAAGGGATATTTAGTGACATCCGGAGGTCTGTGGTGAGCGAGGAAACGTCTTCCAATGAAACCTGCAGAGAAATGTTCTGAGCAACTGCTTTGCCATGTGTGCATTCATTTCCTAGAATTAAACATTCTTTGGATTCAACAGCTTGAAATCACTGATTTTGTGGAATCTGAGGAAGGACATTTGGAAACGATCCTTAGAATATTGAGAAAGATGTATCCTCAGATAAAATCCAGAAGGAATCTTTCTGTGAAACTGCTATGTGTCGTCTTAATTCCTCTCACTCAGTTAAGCCTCCCTTTTAATTGAGCAGTTTTCTAGCAATGTGTATGTTCAGCGTGAGATGGGAAATTTGGGAGCACGTTGAGGCTTACTGTGAAAAAGAAAATATGATAAGACTGATACTGGAGAGAAGCTTTCTGAGAAACCACTTTGTGACGTGTGCATTCCAGTCACAGTGTTATACCTCTCTTCTCATACAGCGTTGGGGAAACCCTTTCGGAGGAACAGGTACCAAGTAATATTCGGGAGCATGTTGTTGCCAATGGTGAAAAGGGAAATAGCCTCAGACAAAAACTGGAAAGAAGCTTTCTAGGAAACTATTCTGTGATATGTGTAATCATCTCACATAGATAAAGCTTTCTTTACATTACGCAGCTTGGAAACTCTCATGGACGGATCCACAAAGGGACCTTCGGGAGCACATTCTGGTCTATGGTGAAAAAGGAAATATCTTGTGATAAAAACTGGAAAGAAGCTTTCTGTGAATCTGCTTTTTGCAATGTTTATTGATCTCACATAGATGAAGCATTGTTTACATTACACAGCTTGAAAACTCCCTCATGGATGGATCCGCGAAGGGATATTTGGGATCATATTCAGGCCTGTGGTGAAGTAGCAAATATAGTCAGATAAAAACTGGAGAGAAGCTTTCCGAGAAACAGCCTGGGGATATGTGCATTCCACTCAAGGAATTAAAACTTTCTTCACATAAGGCACAGTTTGAACACTGTTCCTGTAAAACTAAAGGAGTGATATTCGCAGCACTTTGAAGACTATGGCAAAAAGTGAACTGGCGTCAAATAAAAAACAGAAAGAAGCACTCGAGGAAACTGCTGTCAAATATCCATTCTTATCTCAGGGTTAAAGCTTACTTTACATATCCCAGTTTGAAAGTCGTTCTTTGAGGTTTCTGTGACGGGATTGTTAGTGGCTACCAGAGGTCTGTGTGGTGGAAGAAAATGTCTTAAATCGAAAATAGGAGAGAAGCTCTCTGCACAAATCTTTTGTGAAGTTTGTATTCATCTCATAGTGTTAAATGATTCTTTGGAGTGAGCAGTTTGAAATCACTGTTTCTGTGGAATCTGAGAAAAGACGTTTGGAAACGCTCTTTAGAATATCCTGAAAAAGAAATAAAATCAGAGACAAACAAGAGGGAAGCTTGCTGTGAAACTGCTCTGTGTCACGTGATTTCTGCTCACACAGTTAAGCCTCTCTTTTCATTGAGCTGTATCATAACACTGTTTTTGTTTAGTGTGCGAAGGGATATTCTGGAGGGCTTTGAGGCTTATGGTGAGAAAGTAAAGGTCCTCAGATAGAAACTGGAGAGAAGCTTTCTGAGGAGCTGCTTTGTGAAGTGTGCTTTTGACTCACAGAAATAAATCTTTCTTCTCACAGAGTATTCCGGAATCCCTTTTCGAGAAAAAGCTACCAACAGATATTCAGGAGTATTGTGACAACTATGGTGAAAAAGGAAATATCTTCAGACAAAAACTGGGAAGAAGATTTCTTTGGAACTGCTTTGTGTTAGTTATATTTATTCATCTCGCATAGTTAAATCGTTAATTATATTATGCATTTTGGAAACCCGTTGCGCACAGGTGTGCCAAGGGACTTTCAGGAGCAAATTCAGGCCTACGGTGAAAGAGGAGGTATCTTCAGATAAAAACTGCATAGAAGCTTTCTGAGAGAATACTTTGCGATGTATGCATTCCACTCAGGTACCACACCTCCTTTCTCACAGGGCAGTGTGTGAACACTGTTCCTGTGAAAACGAAAAAGTGATATTTCGGAATGCATTGAGGACTATGACAAACAGTGAAAGAAACTGAAATAAAATCGAGGAAGAAGCATTCCAAGAATCGACTCTCTGATATGTGCATTCACTTCACAAAGTTAATGCTTACTCTATGTTGCCCAGTTTCGAAACTCTGTCTTTGAAGAATCTGTGACAGAATATTTAGTGACGCCCAGAGGCCTGTGGTGAGCAAGGAAACGTCTTCCAATGAAACCAGCATGGAAACTTTCTGAGCAACTGCTTTGCAATGTGTTTATTCATCTGTTAGAAGTAAACCGTTTTTTGAATTGAGCAGCTTGAAATCATTTTTTTTTGTTGGATCTGAGGAAGGACATTTGGGAACGATCCTTAGAATATGGAGAAATAAATATCATCAGGAGAAATCCAGTAGGAAGGTTTCTGTGAAACTGCTCTGTGTCGTCTTAATTACTCTCGCTCTGTTAAGCCTCTCTTTTCATTGAGTAATTTTCGAGCCCTGTGCATGTTTAGTGTGTGATGGGATATTCGGTAGCACTTTGAGGCTAACAGTGAAGAAGCAAATATATTCAGACCGAAACTGGAGAGAAGCCTTCCGAGGAACTGCTTTGTGACATGTGCATTCCAGTCACAATGTGATACCTCTCTTCGCATACAGTGTCGGGGAAACATTTTTGAAGAAACAGGTACCAAGTGACATTCGGGAGCACGTTGATGCCAAAGGTGAAAAGGATAATACCCTCAGGAAAAAACTGGAAAGAAACTTTCTAGGAAACTACTCTGTGATATGTATAATCCTCTCACATAGATAAATCTTTCTTTACATTAGGCAGCTCGGAAACTGTCATGGACGGATCCACAAAGGGACCTTTGGGAGCACATTGGGGACTATGATGAAAAAGGAAATATCTTCAGATAAAAACTTTAAAGAAGCTTACTGTGAACCTGATTTTTGCTATGTTTACTCATCTCACATAGATGAAGCTTTCTTTACAATATGCAGCTTGGAAACTCCCTCATGGGTGGATCGGCGAAGGGATATTTGGGATCACATACGAGCCTATGGTGAAATAGGAAATATAGTCAAATGGGAACTTGAGAGAAGCTTAGTGCGAAACTCCTTGGTGATATGTGCTTTCCACTCAGGGAGTTTTAAATTTCTTCACATAAGGCACAGATTGAACACTGTCCTGTAAACCAAAAGAGTGATATTCAGAGCACTTTGAACACTATGGCAAACAGAGAAATGTTGTCCAATAAAAAAGAGAAAGAAGTACCCGCAGAAACTGCTCTCTGACATGTCCATTCTTTTCACAGGGTTAATGCTTATTCTACATTTCCCAGTTTGAAAGTCGGTCTTTGAGATTTCTGCAAAGGGATTATAAATGGCGACCCGTGGGCTGTGTCTTCCATCGAAAATCGGAGAGAAGCTTTCTGCACAACTCTTTTGTGATGTTTGTATTGATGTCATAGAGTTAAATCATTCTTTGGATTGAGCAGTTTGAAATCACTGTTTCTGTGGAATCTGAGAAAAGACATTTGGAAATGCTCTTTAGAAAATCCTGAAAAAGAACTAAACTCAGAGAGAAACCACAAGGAAGCCTTCTGTGAAACTGCTTTCTGTCACGTGAATTCCGCTCACACAGTTAAGCTTCTATTTTCACTGAGCTGTTTTATAACACTGTTTTTGTTTAGACTGCAAAGGGATATTCTGGAGGGCTTTGAGGTTTATGATGACAAAAGAAACGTCTTCAGCTAGAAACTGGAGAGAAGCTTTCTGCGGAGCTACTTTGTGACGTCTGCATTCCACTCACAGAAATATACTTTCCTTCTCCTAGAGGATTCCGGAATCCTTTTTGGAGAAAAAGCTACAAAGAGATATTCGGGAGTATCGCAATGTCTCTGGTGAAAAAGGAAATATCCTCAGACAAATACTAGAAAGAAGATTTCTGTGAAACTGCCTTCTGTTAGATATATTTATTCGTCTCACATAGTTAAAACATTAATTAAATTACACAGTTTGGAAACTCCGTCAGGCACAAATCCACCAAGGGACTTTCGGGAGTACATTCAGGCCTACAGTGAAAGAGGAGATATCTTCAGTTAAGAACTGGATAAAAGCTTTCTGAGAAACTACTTTGTGTTGTATGCATTCCACTCAGGGCGTTATACCTCTTTTCTCACAAGGCTGTGTTTGAACACTGTTCCTGTGAAACTGAAAAAGTGATATTTCGGAACGCATTGAGGACTAGGGTGATTAGTGAAATATACTGAAATAACATCGAGGAAGAAGCGTTCCAAGAATTTGCTCTGTGATATGTGCATTCACTTCACAGAGTTAATGCTTACTCCATGTTGCTCAGTTTCAAACTCTGTCTTTGAAGAATCGGTGTAGCGATATTTAGTGATGCCTGGAGGCCTGTGGTGAGCGAGGAAACATCTTGCGATGAAACCTGCAGAGAAAAGTTCTGAGCAACTGTGCTGCGATGTGTATATTAGTTTCATAGATTTAAACCATTCTTTGGATTTTGCAGATTGAAATCACTGTTTTTGTGGAATCTGAGAAATGACATTTGGGAATGATCCTTAAAATATGGAGAAAGAAATGTCCTCTGGAAAAATCCAGTAGGAAGGTTTCTGTGAAACTGCTCTGTGTCGTCTTAACTACTATCACTCCGTTAAGCCTCCTTTTTCATTGAGCAGTTTTCTAGCAATGTGTATGTTTAGCGTGTGATGGGATATTCGGGAGCACTTTGAGGCTTATGGTGAAAAAGGAAATAAGATGAGACCGAAACTGGAGAGAAGCTTTCTGAGGAGCTGATTTGTGACGTGTGAATTCCACTCATAGAAATATACTTTTCTTCTCCTAGAGGTTTCCGGAATCCCTTTTGGAGAAAAAGCTACCAAGAGATATTCGGGAGTTTAGGGAGAGCTATGGTGAAAAAGGAAATATCTTCAGACAAAAATTGGAGAGAACATTTCAGTGAAACTGCCTTTTGTTAGATGTATTTATTCATCTCGTATAGTTAAAACTTTAATTATATTACGCAGTTTGGAAACTCCGTCAGGCACAGATCCATGAAGGGACATTTGGGAGCTCATTCAGGCCTACAGTGAAAGAGGAGATATCTTCAGATAAAATCTGGGTAGACGCTTTCTGAGAAACCCCTTTGTGATGTATGCATTCCACTCAGGGAGTTATACCTCTTTTCTCACAAGGCTGTGTTTGAACACTGTTCCTGTGAAACTGAAAAAGTGATATAGAGAACGCATTGAGGACTATGGCGAATAGTGAAATATACTGAAATTACATCGTGGAAGAAGTGTTCTAGCAATCTGCTCTCTATATGTGCATTCACTTCACAGAGTTAATGCTTACTATACGTTGCCCAGTTTCAAAACTTTGTATTTGAAGAATCTGTGAAGGGATATTTAGTGATGCCCGGAGGCCTGTGGTGAGCAAGGAAACGTCTTCTGATGAAACCTGCAGAGAAATATTCTGAGTAACTGCTCTTTGAAGTGTGTATTCGTCACATAGAGTTAAACCATTCTTTGGATTGAGCAGCCTGAAATCACTGTTTATGTGGAATCTGAGGAAGGACATTTGGGAATAATCCTTAGGATATCGAGAAAGAAATATCCTCAGGTAAAATCCCGGAGGAAGCTTTCTGTGAAACTTCTCTGTGTCATCTTAATACCTCTCACTCAGATAAGCCTCTATTTTCATTGAGCAGTTTTCTAGCCCCGTGTATGTTAAGCATGTGATGGGATATTCAGGAGCACTTTAAGGCTTACGGAGAAAAAGGAAGTATGTTCAGACCGAAACTGGAGAGAAGCTTTCCGAGGAACTGCTTTGTGATGTGTGCATTTCAGTCAGAGTGTTATACTTCTCTTCTCATACAGCGTCGGGGAACCCCTTTTGGAGAAACAGGTACCAAGTGATATTCAGAAGCATGTCGATGATGAAGGTGAAAGGGGAAATAGCCTCAGACAAAATTGGAAGGAAGGTTTCTAGGAAACTACTCTGTGATATCTGTAATCATCTCACATAGATAAAGCTTTCTTTACATTATGCAGCTTGGAAACTGTCATGGACGAATCGACAAAGAGTCCTTCGTGAGAACATTCTGGATTATGGGGAAAAAGGAAATATCTTCAGAGAAAACCTGGAAGGAAGCTTTCTCTGAAACTGTTTTGTTATGTTTATTCATCTCTCACAGATGAAGCTTTCTTTACATTATGCACCTTGGAAACTCCCTCATGGACGGATCCGCACAGGGATATTTGGGATCACTTTCAGGCCTACGGTGAAAGAAGAAATATAGTCACATAAAAACTGGAGAGAAGCTTTCTGAGTAACTGCTTAGTGATGTGTGTATTCCACTCAGGGAGTTATAACTTTCTTCTCATAAGGCACAGTTTAAACACTGTTCCTGGAAAAACCAAAGAGTGATATTCGGAGCCATTGAAGACTATGGCAAAAATTGAAATGACGTCCAATAAAAAAGAGAAAGAAGCACTCGAATAAAGTTCTCTCTGACATGTCCATTATTTTCACAGGGTTAAAGCTTACTCTACATTTCCCAGTTTGAACGTCAATCTTTGAGGATTCTGTGAAGGGATTCTAAGTGGCGACCGGAGGCCTTTGTATGGCAAGAAAATGTCTTCCATCGAAAATCAGAGAGAAGCTTTCTGCACAACCTTTTTGTGACATTTGTATTCATCTCATTGTGTTAAATGATTCTTTGGAATGAGCAGTTTGAAATCACTGTTTCTGCATAATCTGAGAAAGGACCTTTGGAAACTCTCTTTAGAATATCCTGAAAAAGAAATAACCTCAGAGAGACACCGGAAGGAAGCTTTCTGTGAAACTGCTCTGTGTCACGTGAATTCTGCTCACAGTTAAGCTTCTGTTTTCATTGAGCTGTATCACAACAGTTTTTTTTTAGTCTGCGAAGGGATACTCTGGAGGGCATTGAGGCTTACAGTGAGAAAGGAAATGTCTTCAGACACAAACTGGAGAGAAGCTTTCTGAGGAGCTGCTTTGTGACGTGTGCATTCCACTTACAGAAATATACCTTTTTCTCCTAGAGGATTCCGGAATCACTTTTGGAGAAAAAGCTATGAAGAGATATTCGGGACTATAGAGATGACTATGATGATGAAGGAAATATCCTCAGACAAAAACGGGAAAGAATATTTCTGTGAAACTGCTTTGTGTTAGATATATTTACTCGTCTCGCATAGTTAAAAGTTTAATCATATTACGCAGTTTGGAAACACTGTCATGCACAGATTCGCGAAATGACGTTTTTGAGCACATTCATGCGTACAGTGAAAGAGGAGATATCTTCAGATAAAAACTGGATAGAAGCTTTCTGAGAAACTACATTGTGATGTATTCATTTCACTCAGGGGGTTATACCACTTTTCTCACAAGGCAGTGTCTGAACACTGTTTCTCTGAAACTGAAAATGTGATATTTCGGAATGCATTGAGGACTATGGCGAATAATGAAATATACTGAAATGAAATTGAAGAAGATACGTTCCAAGAATCTGCTCTCTGATATGTGCATTCACTTCATAGAGATAATGCTTACCCTACGTTGCCCAGTATCGAAACTCAGTCATTGAAAAATCTGTGAAGGAATATTTAGTGACGTCCGGAGGCCTGTGGTGAGTGAGGAAATATCTTCCGATGAAACCTGCAGAGAAACATTCTGAGGAAATGCTTTGTGATGTGTGTATTCGTCTCCTAGAATTAACCATTCTTTGGATCGAACAGCTTGAAATCACTGTTTTTGTGGAATATGAGGAGGAACATTTGGGAATGATCCTTAGAATATGGAGAAAGAAATATCCTCAGATGAAATCCAGAAGGAACTTTTCTCTGAACCTGCTATGCCTTGTCTTAATTCTTCTCACTCAGTTAAGCCTCCCTTTTCATTGAGCAGTTTTCTAGCGTTGTATGTTTAGCGTGTTATCGGATATTAGGGAGCACTTTGAGGCTTACGGTGAAAAAGGAGATATGATCAGACCGAAAATGGAGAGAAGCTTTCTGAGGAACTGATTTGTGACGTGTGCATTCCAGTCACAGTGTTATACCTCTCTTCTCATAGAGCATCAGGGAAACCCTTTTGGAGAAACAGATACCACGTGATATTCGGAAGCATGTTGATGCTGATGGGGAAAAGGGAAATAGCCTCAGAAAAAAACTGGAAAGAAGCTTTCCAAGAAACTACTCTGTGGTATGTGTAATCATCTCACATTGATAAAGCTTTCTTTACATTACGCAGCTTGGAAACTGTCATGGACGGATCCACGAAGGGACTTTCGGGAGCACATTCTGGACTATGGTGAAAAAGGAAATATCTTCAGATAAAAACTAGAAAGAAGCTTTCTGTGAATCTTCTGTTGGCTATGTTCATTCATCTCACATAGATGAAGCTTTCTTTACATTATGCAGCTTAGAAAATCCCTTGTGAATGGATCCTCATAGAGATATTTGGGATCTCATTCGGGCCTATGGTGAAATAGGAAAGACAGTCAGATAAAGACTGGAGAGAAGCTTTGTGAGAAACTGCTTGGTGATGTGAGAATTCCCCTCACGGAGTAACAACTTTATCTTCATAAGTCACAGTTTGAACACTGTTCCTGCAATCCAAAAGGCTGATATTCAGAGCACATTGAAGACAATGTCAAAATGTGAAATGACATCCAGTAAAAAACAGAAAGAAGCACTCGAAGAAACTGCTCTCTGACATGTCCATTATTTTCACATGGGTAAAGCTTACTCTACATTTCCCAGTGTGAAAGTTGGTCTATGTTGGTTCTGCAAAGGGATAGTAAGTGGCCACTGGAGGCCTTTCTGAGGCAAGGAAGTGTCTTCCATCGAAAATCGGAGCGAAGCTTTCTCTGCAACTCTTTTGTGATGTTTGTATTGATCTCATAGAGTTAAATCATTATTTGGATTGAGCAGTTTGTAATCACTGTTTTCGTGGAACCTGGGAAAAGGACATTTGGACACACTCTTTAGAATATCCTGATAAAGAAATAGCCTCGAATGATGGTTTCCAGCTGTATCCATGTCCCTACAAAGGACGCAAACTCATCCTTTTTATGGCTGCATAGTATTCCATGGTGTATATGTGCCACATTTTCTTAATCCAGTCTGTCACAGATGGACATGTGGGTTGATTCCAAGTCTTTGCTATTGTGAATAGTGCCGCAATAAACATACATGTGCATGTGTCTTTGTAGTAGAATAATTTATAATCCTTTGGGTATATACCCAGTAGTGGGATGGCTGGGTCATATGGTACATCTAGTTCTAGATCCTTGAGGAATCGCCATACTGTTTTCCATAATGGTTGAACTAGTTTACAATCCCACCAACAGTGTAAAAGTGTTCCTATTTCTCCACATCCTCTCCAACACCTGTTGTTTCCTGATTTTTTAATGATGGCCATTCTAACTGGTGTGAGATGGTATCTCATTGCGGTTTTGATTTGCATTTCTCTGATGGCGAGTGATGATGAGCATTTTTTCATGTGTCTGTGTCACAAGAAGAGAAAACCAAACACCGCATGTTCTCACTCATAGGTGGGAACTGAACAATGAGATGACTTGGACTCGAGAAGGGGAACATCACACACTGGGCTTATCATGGGGAGGGGGGAGGGGGAGGGATTGCATTGGGGAGTTATACCTGATATAAATGATGAATTCATGGGTGCTGACGAGTTGCAGCACACCAACATTGCACAAGTATACATATGTAACAAACCTGCATGTTATGCACATGTACCCTAGAACTTAAAGTATAATAAAAAAAAAGAAGAAATAGCCTCAGAAAGAAACCAGATGGAAGCTTTCTGTGAAACTGCTCTGTGTCATGTGAATTCCGCTCACATAGTTAAGCTTCACTTTTCATTACACTGTATCACAACACTGTTTTTGTTTAGTCTGTGAAGGAATATTCTGGATTCCTTGGAGGCTTATGGTGTGAAAGGAAACGTCTTCAGCTAGAAACTGGAGAGAAGCTTTCTGAGGATCTGCTTTGTGACGTGTGAATTCCACCCATAGAAATATACTTTTCTTCTCCTAGCGGATTCTGGAATCCCTTTTGGAGAAAAAGCTACCAAGAATATTCGGAAATGTAGTGACCACTCTGGTAAAGAAGGAAATATCCTCAGACAAAAACTGGAAAGAAGATTTCTGTGAAACTGCCTTCTGTTACATATATTTATTCATCTTGCATAGTTAAAACTTTTATTATATTACGCAGTTTGGAAACTCCGTCATGTGCATATCCGCGAAGGGACGTTCGGGAGCACATTCAGGCCTACGGTGAAAGAGGAGATATCTTCAGATAAAAACTGGATAGAAAACTTTCTGAGAAGTCACTTTGTGATGTATGCATTCCACTCAGAGAGTTATACCTCTTTTCTCACAAGGCAGTGTTTAAACACTGTTCCTGTGAAACAGAAAAAGTGATATTTTGGAACGCATTGAGGATTATGGGAGGTAGTGATATATACTGAAATAAAATCGAGGAAGAACGTTCCAAGAATCTGCTCTCTGATATGTGCATTCACTTCACAGAGTTAATACTTACTCTATGTTGCTCAGTTTCAAAATTCTGTCTTTGAAGAATCTGTGAAGGGATATATAGTGATGCCTGGAGGCTTGTGGTGTGCGAGAAAATATCTTCCAATGAAACCTGCAGAGAAAGTTTCTGAGCAACTGCTTTGCGATGTGTGTATTCGTCTCCTAGTGTTAAACCATTCTTTTGAATGAGCAGCTTGAAGTCACTGTTTTTGTGGAATCTGTAAAAGGACATTTGGGAATGATCCTTGGATTTTGGTGAAAGAAATATTCTCAGGAAAAATCCAGTACGAATCTTTCTGTGAAACTGCTCTGCATCGCCCTAATTCCTATTGCTCAGTTAAGCCTCTCTTTTCATTGAGCAGTTTTCTAACCCTGTGTATGTTTAGCGTGTGATGGGATATTCGGGAGCACTTCGAGGTTTATGGTGCAAAAGGAAATATGTTCAGACCGAAACTGAACAGAACTTTTGGAGGAACTGCTACGTGACGTGTGCATTCCAGTCACAGTGCTATACCCCTCTTATACAGCATCGGGGAAACCCTTTTGGATAAACAGGTACCAAGTGATAGTCGGGAGCATGTTGATGCCAATGGTGAAAAGGGAAATAGCCTCACACAAAAACTGGAAGGATGCTTTCTAGGAAACTGCTCTGTGATATGTGTAATCATCTCACATAAATAAAGCTTTCTTTACATTACGTGTCTTGGAAACTCTCATGGACGGATCCACGAATGGACCTTCAGGAGCACATTCATCGCAATTTTGAAAAGGGAAATATCTTCAGATAAAAACTGGAAAGAAGCTTTCTGTGAATCTGCTTTTTGCCATGTTTATTTTTCTCACCTAGATGAAGCTTTCTTTACATTACACAACTTGGAAACTCACTCATGGATGAATCAGCAAAAAGATATTTGGGATCACATTCGGGGCTATGGTGAAAAAGGAAATATAGTCACATAAAAACAGGACAGGAGCTCTCTGTAAAACTGCTTGGTGATGTGAGCATTCCAATCAGGGCGTTTTTACTTTCTGCTCATAAGGCACATTTTGAACATTGTTCCTGTAAAACCAAAAGAGTGATACTCAGAACACATTGAAGACTATGGTGAAAATTGAAATGTCCTCTAATAGAAAACAGAAAGAAACACTCGAAGAAACTGCTCTCTGTCATATCCATTCTTTTCACAGGGTGAAAGCTTATTATACATTTCCCAGTTTGAAAGTCGTCCTTTGAGGGTTCTGTGAAAGGATAGTAAGTGGTAACTGGAGGCATGTGTCGAGCAAGGAAATATCTTCCATTGAAAATTGGCGAGAAGCTATCTGTGCAACTCTTTCTTGATGTTTGTATTCATCTCATAGCGTTAAATCACTCTTTGGAATGAGCAGCTTGAAATAACTGTCTCTGTATAATTTGAAAGAGGATATTTGGAAATGCTCTTTAGAATATCCTGAAAAAGAAATAACCACAGAGAGAAACCAGAAGGAAACTTTCTGTGAAACTACACTGTGTCACGTGAATTCTGCTCACACAGTTAAGCTTCTCTTTTCATTGAGCTGTATCATAACACTGTTTTTGTTTAGTCTGCGAAGGGATATTCTGAAGGGCTTTGAGGATTATGGTGAGAAAAGAAACGTTTTCAGATAGAAACTGGAGAGAAGCTTTCTGAAGAGCTGCTTTGTGATGCATGCATTCCACTCACAGAAATACACCTTTCTTCTCCTAGAGGATTCCGGCATCCCTTTTAGAGAAAAAACTACCAAGAGATATTCGGTAGTACAGACACGATGATGGTGAAAAAGGAAATATCTTCAGAGAAATACTGGAAAGAATATGGCTGGGAAAATGCTTTGTCTTACATATATTTATTCATCTCACATACTTAAAACTTTAATTATATTATGCCATTTGGAAACTCCGTCAAGCACAGATCTGTGAAGGGACGCATGGGAGCACAATCAGGTCTATGGTGAAAGAGGAGATATCTTCAGATAAAAACTGGATAGAAGCTATCTGAGAAAGTACTTTGTGATCTATGCATTCCACTCAGGGAGTTATACCTCATTTCTCACAAGGCAGTGTTTCAACACTGTTCCTGAGAAACCGAAGAAGTGATATTTCAGTACGCATTGAGGATTATGGCGAATACTGAAATATACTGAAATGAAATCGAGAAATAAGCATTCCAAGTATCTGCTCTATGATATGTACAATCACTTCAAAGGTTTAATGTTTACTCTGTGTTGCCTAGTTTCGAAACTCTGTCTTTGAAGAATCTGTGAAGTGATATTTAGTGACGCTCGGAGGCTTGTGGTGAGCGAGAAAACGTCTTCCGATGAAAGTGTCAGAGAAACGTTCTGAGCAACTGCTTTGCGATGTGTGTATTCCTCTCATAGAGATAAACCATTCTTTGGATTTCACAGCTTGAAATCACTGTTTTTGTGGAATCTGAGGAAAGATATTTGGGTATGATTCTTAGAATTTGGAGAAAGAAATATCCTCTGGTAAAATCCAGAAGGAAGCTTTGCGTGAAACTGCTCTGTGTCATATTAATTCCTCTCTCTCAAATCAGCTTCTCTTTCATTGAGAAGTTTTCAAGCCCTGTGTATGTTAAGTGTGTGATGGGATATTCAGGAGCACTTTGAGGCTAACTCTGAAAAAGAAAATATGTTCAGATCGAAATTGGAGAGAAGCTTTCCGAGGAACTGCTTTGTGATGCGTGCATTCCAGTCATGGTGTTATACCTCTCTTCTCATACAGTGTCAGGGAAACCCTTTTGGAGAAACAGGTACCAAGAGATATTCCAGAGCACGTTGATGCCGATGGTGAAAAGGGAACTAGCCTCAGACAAAAACTGGAAAGAAGCTTTCTAGGAAACGACTCTGTGATATGTGTAATCATCTCACATAGAAAAAGCTGTCTTTACATTACTGAGCTTGGAAACTGTCATGGATGGATACACGGTGGGACTTTCGGGAGCACATTCTTGACTATGGTTAAAAAGGAAATGTCTATAGATAAAACCTTGAAAGAAGCTTTCTGTGAATCTGTTTTTTGCTATGTTTATACATCGCACATAGATGAAGCTTTCTTTACATTACATAGCTTGGAAACTCCCTCATAGATGGATCCATGAAGGGATATTTAGGATCACCTTCAGGCGTATGGTAAAGATTAAATACAGTCAGATAAAAACCGGAAGGAAGCTTTCTGAGAAACTGCTTGGTGATGTGTGCATTCCACACAGGGAGTTATAACTTTCTTCTCATAAGGCCCAGTTTGAACACTGTTCCTGAAAAACCAAAAGAGTGATATTCAGAGCACATTGAAGAGTATGGCAAAAAGT
>NW_012118299.1:285139-287790 GCF_000951035.1 Colobus angolensis palliatus | reverse complement strand
TTTGAACACTGTTCCTGAAAAACCAAAAGAGTGATATTCAGAGCACATTGAAGAGTATGGCAAAAAGTGAAATGTCATCTAATAGAAAACAGAAAGAAGGACTCGAAGAAACTGCTCTCTGTCATTTCCATTCTTTTCACAGGTTTAAAGCTTAGTGTACATTTCTCAGTTTGAAAGTGGGTCTTCTATCCAGTTTTTATCTGAAGATATCTCTTCTTTCAGTGTAGGCCTGCATGTGCTGCAGAATGTCCCTTTGCGGATCTATGCGTGACGGAATTTCCAGAACGCATAATATAATTAAACTTTTAACTATGCAAGATGAATAAATACATCTAGCACAAAGCAGTTTCACAGAAATCTTCTTTGCAGTTTTTGTCTGAGAATATTTCCTTTTTCACCATAGTCGTCGCTATACTCCCGAATATCCCTTGGTAGATTTTTCTGCAAAATGGGTTCTGGAAACTGCTAGAAGAAGACAGGTAAATATCTGTGTGTGGAATGCACATGTCACAAAGTAGCTCCTCAGCAAGAAGAAATTTAAAACTCCTGGAGTAGAATGCACACATCACCAAGCAGTTTCTCAGAAAGCTTCTCTCCAGTTTTTATCTGACTATATTTACCATTTCACCATAGGCCTGAAATGATCCAAAATATTCCTTCTCGGATCCATCCATGAGGGAGTTTCCAAGCTGCGTAATGTAAAGAGAGCTTCATCTATGTGAGATGAATAAACATAGCAAAATCAGATTCACAGAAAGCTTCTTTCCAGTTTTTATCTGAAGATATTTCCTCTTTCACCATAGTCAAGAATGTGCTCCCAAGGTCCATTCATGGATCCGTCCATGACAGTTTCCGAGCTGCGTAATGTAAAGAAAGATTTATCTATGTGAGATGATTACAGATATCACAGAGTAGTTTCTTAGAAAGCTTACTTCCCATTTTTGTCTGAGTCTATTTCCCTTTTCAACATCAGCATCAACATGCTCCCGAATATCACTTGGTACCTGTTTCTTCAAAAGGGTTTCCCCGGCATTGTATGAGAAGAGAGGTATAACATTGACTGAAATGCACACATCACAAAGCAGTTCCTTGGAAATCTTCTATCCAGTTTCGGTCTGACCATATTTTCTTTTTCACCATTAGCCTCAAAGTGCTCCCGATTATCCCATCACATGGAAAGCATTCACAGGGTTAGAAAACTGCTCAATGAAAAGAGAGGTTTATCTGAGTGAGAGGAATTAAGACGACACGGAGTAGTTTCACAGAAAGCTTCCTTGTGGATTTTACCTCAGAGTATTTCTTTCTCCATATTCTAAGGATTGTTCCCAAATGTCCTTCCTCAGATTTCACAAAAACAGTGATTTCAAGCTACTCAATCCAAAGAATGGTTTAAATCTAAGAGACGAATCCCACATTGCAAAGCAGTTGCTCAAAACGTTTCTCTGCAGGTTTCATCGGAATATGTTTCCTCGCTCACCACAAGCCTCCAGGCTTCACTAAATATCCCTGAACAGATTCTTCAAAGACAGTGTTTCAAAACTGGGCAGCATAGAGTAAGCAATAACTCTGTGAATTGAATGCACATATCAGAGAGCAGACTCTTAGAACGCTTCTTCCTCGATTTTATTTCAGTATATTTCACTCTTCGCCATTGTCCTCAATGCGTTTTGAAATATCACATTTTCGGTTTCACAGGAACAGTGTTCAAACACTGCCTTGTGAGAAAAAAGGTATAACACCCTGAATGGAATGCATACATCATTCCACCATGAAGGGACATTCGGGAGCACATTCAGGTCTATGGTGAAAGAGGAGATATCTTCTGATAAAACCTGGATAGAATGAAATCTATCCGATGTATGAGATGAGAGGTATGACATTGTGATCGGAATGAACACATCACAAAGCAGTTCCTCGGAAAGCTTCTCTCCAGTTTTGGTCTGAACATATTTCGTTTCTCACCGTTAGCCTGAAAGTGCTCCCAAATATCCCATCACACGTTAAACATACACAGTGCTAGAAAACTGCTCAATGAAAAGAGAAGCTTATCTCAGTGAGAGAAATTAAAACGGTACAGAGCAATTTCACAGAAAGCTTCGTTCTGGATTTTACCTGAGGATATTTCTTCCTCCATATTCTTAGTATCGTTCCCAAATGTTGTTCCTCAGATTACACAAATACAGTGATTTCAAGCTGCTCAATCTAAAGAATGCTTTAATACTAGGAGACGAATACATACATTCCATAGCAGTTGCTCAGAACGTTTCTCTGCAGATTTCATCGGAAGACATTTCCTCGCTTATCATAAGCCTCTGCGCATCACTAAATATCACTTCAGAGTTTCTTCAAAGACAGAGTTTGTAAACTGGGCAACATAGAGTAAGCATTAACTCTGTGAAGTGAATGCACATATCAGAGAGCAGATTGTTGGAAAGCTTCCTCGTTGATTTTATTTCAGAATATTTCACAACTTGCCATAGTCCTTAATGCATTCCAAAATATCACTTTCTCGGCTTCACAGGACAGTGTTCAAACACTGCCTTGTGAGAAAAGAGGTATAACACCCTGAGTGGAATGCATACATCACAAAGTAGTTTCTCAGAAAGCTTCTTTCCAGTTTTTATCTGAAGATATCTCCTCTTTCACCATAG
>NW_012118299.1:269980-285089 GCF_000951035.1 Colobus angolensis palliatus | reverse complement strand
TGAGTGGAATGCATACATCACAAAGTAGTTTCTCAGAAAGCTTCTTTCCAGTTTTTATCTGAAGATATCTCCTCTTTCACCGTAGGCCTGAATGTGCTCCAGCATGTCCCTTCACGGAATTGTGCATGATGAAGTTTCCAAACTGCGTAATATAATTAAAGTTTTAACTATGCAAGACGAATAAATATATCTAACCCCAAGCAATTTCACAAAAATCTTCTTTCCCGTTTGTGTCTGAGGATATTTCCTTTTTCATCATCATCGTCGTTATATTCCCAAATATCTCTTAGTAGCTTTTCCTCCAAAACTGATTCCAGAATCCTCTAGGAGAAGAAAGGTATATTTCTGTGAGTGAAATGCACACGAACTAAGCAGATCCTCAGAAAGCTTCTCTCCAGTTTCTATCTGAAGATATTTCTTTTCTTACCATAAGCCTCTAAGCCCTACAGAGTATCCCTTCACAGAATAAACAAAAACAGTGTTATGATACACTCAATGAAAAGAGAGGCTTAATGGTGTGTGTGGAATTCACGTGACACAGAGCAGTTTCACAGAATGCTTCCTTCTGTTTTTTCTCTGAGGTTATTTCTTTTTCAGGATATTCTAAAGAGCGTTTCCAAATGTCCTGTCTCACATTCCACAGAAAGTGTGATTTCAAAGTGCTCAATGCAGAGAATGATTTAACGCTATGATATGAACACAAACATAACAAAAGGGTTGTGCAGAAAGCTTCTCTCCGATTTTCGATGGAAGACATTTCCTTGCCTCACACTGGCCTCCAGTCGTCACTTACTATTTCTTCGCAGAACGCTCAAAGACCGACTTTCAACCTGGAAAATGTAGAGTAAGCTTTAACCCTGTGAAAAGAATGGACATGTCAGAGAGCAGTATCTTCGAGTGCTTCTTTCTATTTTTTATTGTATAACATTTCACTTTTTGCCATAGTCTTCAATGGACTTCAAAAATCAATCTTTTGGTTTTACAGGAACAGTGTTCAAACTGTGCCTTATGAGGGGAAAGTTCTAACTCCCTGAGTGGAATGCACACATCACCAAGCAGTTTCTCAGAAAGCTCCTTTCCACTTTTTATCTGACTATATTTCCTCTTTCACCATAGGCCCGAATGTGATCCCAAATATCCCCTCACGGATAAATCCACCAGGGAATTTCCAAGCTGCATATTGTAAAAAAAGCTTCATCTATGTGAGATGAATAAACATAGCAAAAACAGTTTCACAGAAAGCTTCTTTCCAGTTTTTATCTGAAGATATTTCCTTTTTCACCATAGTCCACAATGGGCTCCCGAAGGTCCCTTCGTGGATTCGTCCATGACAGTTTCCAAGCTGTGTAATGTAAAGAAAGCTTTATCTCTGTGAGATGATTAGAGATATCACAGAGTATTTTCTAGAAAGCTTCTTTCCAGTTTTTGTCTGAGGCTAATTCCCTTTTCACCTTCAGCATCAACATCCTCCCGAATGTCACTTGATACGTGTCCCTCCAAAAGGGTTTCCCCGATGCTGTATGAGAAGAGAGGTAAAACACGGTGACCAGAATGCACACGTCACAAAGCAGTTCCTTGGAAAGCTTCTCTCCAGTTTTGGTCGGAACATATTTCCTTTTTTCCCGTAAGCCTTAACATGCTCCTGAATATCCCATCACACACTAAACATACACAGGGCTAGAAAACTGCTCAATGAAAAGAGAGGCTTATCTGAGTGAGAGGAATTAAGAAAACACAGAGCAGTTTCACAGCAAGCTTCCTTCTGGATTTTGCCTGAGGATATCTCTTTCTCCATATTCTAAGGATCATTCCCAAATGTCCTTCCTCAGATTCCACAAAAACAGTGATTTCAAGCTGCTCAACCTAAAAGCGGTTTAACTCTAGGAGACTAATACACACATTGCAAAGAAGTTGCTCAGAACTTTCCTCTGCAGGTTTCCTCAGTAGACGTTTCCTCTCTCACCACAAGGCTCTGGGCGTCACTAAATACCCCTTCACAGATACTTCAAAGACAGTGTTTCAAAACTGAACAATGTATAGTAAGCATTAACTCTGTGATGCGAATGTACATATAAAGATCACATTGCTGCAAGGCTTCTTCCACGATTTTATTTCAGTATATTTCACTATTCCCCATAGTCTTCAATGCGTTCGAAGTATCACTCTTTCGGTTTCACAGGAACAGTGTTCAAACACTACCTTTTGAGAACAGAGGTATAACTCCCTGAGTGGAATGCATAAATCACAAAGGAGTTTCTCAGAATGCTTCTATCGAGTTTTATCTGAAGATATCTCCTCTTTCACCATAGGCCTGAATGTGCTCCCGAATGTCCCTTCGCGGACCTGTGCATGACGTAGTTTCCAAACTGCATAATATAATTAAAGTTTCAACTATGCAAGATGAATAAATATATCTAACACAAAGCAGTTTCACAGAAATCTTCTTTCCAGTTTCTGCCTGAGGATATTTCGTTTTTCATCATAGTCGTCGCTGTACTTCCGAATATCTCTTGGTAGCTTTTCCTCCAAAAGGGATTCCAGAATCCTCTAGGAGAAGAAAGGTATGTTTCTGTGAGTGAAATGCAGACGTCACTAAGCAGGTCCTCAGAAAGCTTCTCTCCAATTTCTATCTGAAGACGTTTCCTTTCTCATCGTAAGTCTCAAAGCCCTCCAGAGTATTCCTTCGCAGACTAAACAAAAACACTGTTATGACACAGCTCAATGAAAAGAGAAGCTTAACTGTGTGTAGGTAATTCACGTGACACAGAGCAGTTTCACAGAAAGCTTCCTTCTGGTTTCTCTCTGAAGTTATTTCTTTTTTATGATATTCTAAAGACCGTTTCCAAATGTCCTTTCTCAGATATCACAGAGACAGTGATTTCAAACTGCTCAATGCAGCGTGTTTCCAAGCTGCGTAGTATATAGAAAGCTTTATCTATGTGAGATGATTACCCATATAACAGAGTAGTTTCCTAGAAAGCATCCATCCAGTTTTTTCTGAGGCTATTTCCCTTTTCACCATCAGCATCAACATGCTCCCAATTATCACTTGGTATCTGTTTCCCCAAACGTTTTCCCCTATGTTGTATGAGAAGAGAGGTGTAACACTGTGAGTGGAATTCACACGTCACAAAACCCTTCCTCCAAAAGCTTCACTCCAGTTTCCGTCAGAACATATTTCCTTTTTCACCATAAGCCTCAAAGTATTCCCGAATATCCCATCACATGCTAAACAAACGGTTAGAAAACTGCTCAATGAAAAGAGAGGCTTAACTGTGCCATAGGAATTAGGACGACGCAGAGCAGTTTCACAGAAAGCTTCCTACTGGATTTTTCCTGAAAATATTTCTTTCTCTATAATCTAAGGATCGTTCCCAAATGTCCTTTTACAGATTCCACAAAAACAGTGACTTCAAGCTGCTCAATCAAAGAATGATTTAACTCTATGAGACGAATGCACACATCACAAAGCAGTGGCTCAGAAAGTTTATCTGCAGGATTCATCGGAAGACGTTTCCTCGCTCACCAGAAGCCTCCAGGCATCACTAAATATCCTTTCACAGATTCGTCAAAGACAGAGATTCGAAACTGGAGAATATTTATTCAGTGAAGTGAATACACACATCAGAAAGCAGATTCTTGGAACGCTTCTTCCTCGATTTTATTTCAGTACATTTCACTATTCACCATAGTCCTCAATGCACTCCGAAATATCACCATTTCGGTTTCACAGGAACAGTGTTCAAACGCTACCTTGTGAAAAAAAGAGGTATAATTCTCTGAGTGGAATGCGTATATCACAAAGTAATTTCTCAGAAGGCTTCTAACTAGTTTTATCTGAATATGTCTTCTCTTTCACCATAGGCCTGAATGTTCTCCCAAAGGTCCCTTCGTGAATGCTTGCATGAGGGTGTTTACAAACTGGTAATATAAGAAAGTTTTAACTATGCGAGATTAATAAATATATCTAACGCAAAGGCGTTTCACAGAAATCTTCGTTCCAGTTTTTGTGTGAGGATATTTCCTATTTCACCATAGCCCTCCTTATACTTCTGAATATCTCTTGGTAGTTCTTTCTCCAAAAGGGATTCTAGAACCCTATAGACGAAGAAAGGTATATTTCTGAGAGTGGAATGCACAAGTCACACAGCAGCTCCTCAGAAAGCTTCTCTCCAGTTTCAATCTGAAGACGTTTACTTTCTCACGTAAGCCTCAAAGGGCTACTGAATATCGCTTCGCAGACTAAACAAAATCAGTGTTATGATACAGCTCAATGAAAAGAGAAGCTTAAGTGTGTGAGCGGAATTCAAGTGACACAGAGCAGTTTCACAGAAAGCTTCCTTCTGGTTTCTCTCTGAGGTTATTTCTTTTTCTGGATATTCAACAGAGCGTTACCAAATGTCTTTTCCCTGATTGCACAAAAACAGTGATTTCAAACTGCTCCATCCAAAGAATGATTTAACTTTCGGAGATGAATACAAACATCACAAGAGTTGCGCAGAAAGCTTCTCTCCAATTTTCAATGGAAGACATTTTCTTGCTTGATCCAGGCCTCCGGTTGTCACTTCCTATCCCTTCTCAGAACCCTCAAAGACTGACCTTCAAACAAGGAAATGTAGAGTAAGCTTTAACGCTGTGAAAAAAATGCACATATAAGAGAGCAGATTCTTGGAACACTTCTTCCTCGATTTTATCTCAGTATATTTCACTATTCGCCATAGTCCTCAATGCGTACATAAATATCACCTTTTCTGTTTCACAGAAACAGTCTTCAAACACTGCCTTGTAAGAAAAGAGGTATAACTCCATGAGTGGAATGCATACATCATAAAGTAGCTTTTCAGAAAGTTTTCTATCCAGTTTTTATCTGAAGATATCTCCTCTTTCACCATGGCCATGAATGTGCTCCTGAATGTCCTTTCGCAGATCTGTGCATGATGGAGCTTCCACACTGTGTAATATAATTAACGTTTTAACCATTCGAGATGAATAAATATATCTAACACAAAGCAGTTTCACAGAAATCTTCTTTCCAGTATTTGTCTGAGGATATTTCCTTTTTCACCAGTTGTTGCTAAACTCCTGAATATCTCTTCGTAGCTTTTTCTCCAAAAGGGATTCTTGAATCCTCTAGGAGAAGAAAGGTATACTTCTGTGAGTAGAATACAGAGGTCACAAAGCAGCTCCTCAGAAAGCTTCTCTCCAGTTTCTATCTGAAGACGTTTCCTTTCTCACTGTAAGCCTCTAAGCCCTCCAGAATATCCCTTCGCAGAGTATACAAAAACAGTGTTACGATACAGCTTAATGAAAAGAGAATCTTAACTGTGTGAGCGGAATTCACATGACACAGAGAAGTTTCAGAGAAAGCTTCCTTCTTGTTTCTCTCTGTGGTTATTTCTTATTCAGGATATTCTAAAGAGCGTTTTCAAATGTCTTTTCTCAGATTCCACAGAACAGTGATTTCAAAGTGCTCAATCCAAGGAAAGATATAACTCTATGAGATGAATACAAACATCACAAAAGAGTTTTGCAGAAAGCTTCTCTCCGATTTTCGATGGAAGACATTTCCTTGCCTCACACAGTCTTCCGGTCACCACTTACAATCCGTTCACACAACCCTCAAAGACCGATGTTCAAACTGGGAAATGTATAATAAGCTTTATCACTGTGAAAAGAATGGACATGTCAGAGAGCAGGTTCTTTGACTGCTTCTTTCTGTTTTTTATTGGACAACATTTCACTTTCTGCCATAGTGTTAAAAGTGCTCTGAATATCACTCTGTTGGTTTTACAGGAACCAGTGTTCAAACTGTGCCACCATTGGCATCAACATGCTCGTGAATATCACTTTTTACCTGTTTCTCCAAAAGCATTTCGCCGACGCTGTATGAGAAGAGAGATATAGCATTGTGATTGGAATGCACACGTCACAAACAGTTCCTCGGAAAGCTTCTCCCCAGTTTTTGTCTGAACATATTTCCTTTTTCACCGTATGCCTCAAAGTGCCCCTGAGTATCCCATCACATGCTAAACATACACCGGGTTAGAAAACTGCTCAATACAAACAGGGGCTTAACTGAGTGAGATGAATTAAGACGACACAGAGCAGTTTCACAGAACAGTTCCTTCTGGATTTTACCTGAGGATATTTCTTTCTCCATATTCTAAGGATCATTCCGAAATGTCCTTCCTCAGATACCAGAAAAAGAGTAATTTCAAGCTGCTCAATCCCAAGAATGGTTTAACTCTAGGAGACAAATACACACATTGCAAAGCAGTTGCTCAGAACGTTTCATCTGAAGACGTTTCCTCGCTCACCACAAGCCTCCGGGCGTTACTAAATATCCCTTCACAGATTCTTCAAAGACAGAGTTTTGAAGCTGGGCAACATAGAGTAAGCATTAACTCTGTGAAGTGAATGCACATATCAGAGAGCACATTCTTGGAACACTTCTTTCTCGATTTTATTTCAGTATATTTCAGTATTCGCCATAGTCATCAATGCGATCCGAAATATCACTTTTTCAGGTTCACAGGAACAGTGTTCAAACACTGCCTTGTGAGAAAAGTGGTACAACACCCTGAATAGAATGCATACACCACAAAGTGGTTTCACAGAATGTTTCTATCCAGTTTTTACCTGAAGATATCTCCTTTTTCACCTTATGCATGAAGTGTTCCCGAATGTCCTTCGTGGATCTGTGCATGATGCAGCTTCCAAACTGTGTAACATAATTATAATTTTAACTATGTGAGACGAATGAATATATCTAACACAAAGCATTTTCACAGGAATCTTCTTTCCAGTTTTTGTCTGAGGATATGTCCTTTTTTACCACAGTCGTCACTATACTCCCAAGTATCTCTTGGTTGCTTTTTCTCCAAAAGGGATTCCAGAGTTCTCTAGCAGAAGAAAGGTATATTTCTGTGAGTGAAATGCACACGTCGCAAAGCAGATCCTCAGAAAGCTACTCTCCAGTCTCTTTCTGAAAACCTTTCCTGTATCACCGTAATCCTCTGCGCCCTCCAGAATATGGCTTAGCAGACTAAACAAAAACAGTGTTATGATACAGTTCAATGGAAAGAGAAGCTTAACTCTGTGAGTGGAATTCACGTGACACAGGGCAGATTCACAGAAAGCTTCCTTCTGGTTTCTCTCTGAGGTTATTTCTTTTTCAGGATATTCTAAACAGAGTTTCCAAATGCCCTTTCTCAGATTGCACAGAAACAATGATTTAAAATTGCTCAATCTAAAGAATTATTTAACTCTATGATATGAATACAAACATCACAAAAGAGTTGCGCAGAAAGCTTCTCTCTGATTTTCAATGGAAGACATTTCCTTGCCTCACACAGACCTCTGGTCGCTACTTAATATCTCTTTGCAGAACCCTCAAAGACCGACTTTCAAACAGGGAAATGTAGATTAAGCTTTAACAATGTGAAAAGAATGGACATGTCAGAGAGCACTTTCTTTGAGTGCTTCTTTCTGTTCTTTATTGGACGACATTTCACTTTTTGCCATAGTCATCAATGTGCTCCGAATATCACGCTTTTGGTTTTACAGCAACAGTGTTCAAACTCTGCCTTAAGAGAAGAAAGTTATAACTCCCTGAGTGGAATGCACACATCACCAAGAAGTTTCTCAGAAAGCTTCTCTTCAATTTTTATCTGACTATATGTCCTATTTCACCATAGGCCCGAATGTGATCCCAAATAACACTTTTTGGATCCATCCAATAAGCAGTTTCAAACCTGTGTAATGTAAAGAAAGCTTCATCTATGTGGGATGAAGGAATATAGCAAAAAGCAGATTCAGAGAAATCTTCTTTCTAGATTTTCTCTGAAGATATTTACATTTTCACCATAGTCCAGAATGTGCTCCTGAAGCTCCCTTTGGGGATTCATCCATGACAGTATCCGAGCTGCGTAATGCAAAGAAAGCTTTATCTATGTGAGATGATTACAGATATCACAGAGTAGTTTCCTGGAAAGTTTATTTCCTGTTTTTGTCTGAGGCTATTTCCCTTCTCGCCATCATCATCAGCATGCTCCCGAATATCACTTGGTATCTGTTTCTCCAAAAGGGTTTCCCCCGATGCTGTATGAGAAGAGAGGTATAACACTGTGACTGGAATGCACACATCACAAAAGAGTTTCTCTGAAAGCTTCTCTCCAGTTTCGGTCTGACCATATGTCCTTTTTTACCGTTCGCCTCAAAGTACTCCCGAATACCCCATCCACGCCAAACATACACAGGACTAGAAACCTGGTCAATGAATAGAGAGGCTTAACTGAGTGAGACGAATTAAGATGACACAGAGCAGCTTCACAGAAAGCTTACTTCTGGATTTTACCTGAGGATATTGCTTTCTGCATTTTCTCAGGGTCGTTCCAAAATGTCCTTCTTCAGATTCCACAGAAACAGTGATTTCAAGCTGCTCAATCCAAATAATAGTTTACCTCTATGAGACGAATGCACACATTGCAAAGCAGTTTTGCTCAGAACGTTTCTCTGCAGGTTTTATCGGAAGACGTTTCCTCGCTCACCACAAGCCTCCAGGCGTCAGTAATATCCCTTCACTGATTCTTAAAATACAGAGTGTTGAAACTGGGCCACATAAAGTTAGCATTAACCCTGAGAAATGAATGCACATATCAGAAAGAAGATTCTTTTAACGCTTCTTCCTCGACTTTATTTCAATATATTTCACTATTTGCCATAGTCCTCAATGTGTTCCGAAATATCACATTTTCGGTTTCACAGGAACAGTGTGCAAACATGGCCTTGTGAGAAAAGAGGTATATACCTCTGAATGGAATGGATACATCACAAAGTATTTTCTCAGAAAGATTTTATCCAGTTTTTATCTGAAGACACTTCCTCTTTCATCGTAGGCCTGAATGTGCTCCCGAATGTCCCTTCGCGGATCTGTGCATGACGGAGTTTCTAAACTGCATAACAAAATTAAAGTTTTAACTATGCAAGATGAATAAATGTATCTAACACGAAGCAAATTCGAAGAAATTTTCTTTCCAGTTTCTGTCTGAGGATTTTCCTTCTTCACAATAGTCGTCACTATATTCCAGAACATCTCTTGATAGCTTTATCTCCAAAAGGGATTCTGGAATCCTCTAGGAGAAGAAATGTATATTTCTGTGAATGGAATGCACACGTCACAAAGCAGCTCTTCAGAAAGATTCTCTCCAGTTTCTATCTGAGGACGTTTCCTTTCTCACCATAAGACTCAAAGCCCTCCAGAATATCCCTTCGCAGACTAAACAAAAACAGTGTTATAATACAGCTCAATAAAAAGAGAAGCTTAATTGTGTGAGTGGAATTCACGTGACTTAGAGTAGTTTCACAGAAAGCTTCCTTCTGGTTTCTCTCTTTGGTTATTACTTTTTCAGGATATTCTTAAGAGCGTTTCCAAATGTCCTTTTTCAAATTATACAGAAACAGTGATTTCAAACTGTTCATTCCAAAGAACCATTTAACGCTATGAGATGAATGGAAACATCACAAAATAGTTGCACAGAAAGCTACTCTCCAATTTTCGATGGAGGACATTTTCTTGCTAGACACAGGCCTCCCTTTGTCACTTAATATCTTTTCACAGAACCGTCAAAGACCAACATTCAAACAGGGAAATGTAGAGTAAGCTTTAACGCTGTGAAAGCAATGCACACGTCAGAGAGCAGTTTCTTCGAGTGCTTCTTTCTGTTTTATATTGGACGACATTTCACTTTTTGCCATAGTCATCAATGTTTTCTGAATATCACTCTTTTAGTTTTACAGGAACAGTGTTCAAACTGTGCCTTATGAGAAGAAAGTTACAACACCCTGAGTGGAATGCACACATCACCAAGCAGCTTCTCGGAAATCTTCTCCCCAGCTTTTATCTGACTATATTTCCTATTTCACCATAGGCCCGAATGTGATTCCAAATATCCCTTCGTGGATCCATTCACGGGGGTGTTTCTGAGCTGCATAATGTAAAGAAAGTTTCATCCCTGTGAGATGAATAAATATAGCAAAAAACAGATTCACAGAAAATTTCTTTCCATGTTTTATCAGAAGATATTTCCTTTTTCACCATAGTCCAGAATGTGCTCCCGAATGTCCCTTCATGGATTTTTCCAGGGTATTTTCCAAGCTGCGTAATGTAAAGAAAGCTTTATCTTTGTGAGATGATTACACATATCACAGAGTAGTTTCCTATAAAACTTCTTTCCAGTTTTTGTCTGAGGGTATTTCCCTTTTCACTATCAGCATCAACATGCTCCCGAATATCACTTGGTACCTGTTTCTCCAAAAGAGTTTCCCCGATGCTGTATGAGAAGAGAGGTATAACAGTGTGACTGTAGTGCACATGTCACAAGCAGTTCCTATGAAAGCTTCTCTCCAGTTTCAGTCTGAACATATTTCCTTTCTCACCGTTAGCCTCAAAGTGCTCCCACATATCCCATCGCACGCTAAACCTACACAGGGCTAGAAAACTGCTCAACAATGAAAATAAAACTGCTCAATGAAAAGAGAGACTTATCTGAGTGAAAGGAATTAAGACGACACAGAGCAGTTTCACAGAAAGCTTCCTTCTGGTTTTCTTTCTCCATATTCTAAGACTCGTTTCCAAATATCCTTCCTCAGATTCCACAAAAACAGTGATTTCAGGCAGCTCAATCCAAAGAACTGTTTAACTCTAGGAGACGAATACACACATCACAAAGCAGTTGCTCAATACGTTTCTCTGCAGGTTACATCAGACGATGTTTCCTCGATCACCAGAAGCCTCCGGGCGTCACTATATGTCCCTACACAGAATCTTCAAAGACAGAGTTTCGAAACTGCAAAACAAAGGGTAAGCATTAACTCTCTGAAGTGAATGCACATATCAGAGAGCAGATTCTTGGAACCTTTCTTCCTCGATTTTATTTCAGTTTATTTCACTCTTTGCAATAGTCCTCAATGCATTCCAAAGATCAGTTTTTGGTTTCACAGGAACAGTGTTCAAACACTGCCTTGTGAGAAAAGAGGCATAACTCCCTGAGTGGAATGAATACGTCACAATGTAGTTACTCAGAAAGTTTCTGTCCAGTTTTTATCTGAAGATAACTCCTCTTTCACTGTAGGCCAGCATGTGGTGTCGAATGTCCCTTCGCGAATCTGTGCATGACAGAGTTTGCAAACTGTGAAATATAATTAAACTTTTAACTATGTGAGATGAATAAATATATCTAACACAAAGGAGTTTCACGGAAATATTCTTTCCAGGTTTTGTCGGGGGAGTTTCCTTTTTCACCATAGTCCTCCCTAAACTCCCGAATATCACTTGGTAGCTTTTTCTCCAAAAGGGATTCTGGAATCCTCTAGGAGAACAAAAGTATATTTTTGTGAGTGGAATGCCCACCTCACAAAACAGCTCCTCTGAAAGCTTCTCTCCAGTTTCTATCTGAAGACGTTTCCTTTCTCATCGGAAGCCACAAAGCCCTCCAGAATATCCCTTCCTAGACTAAACAAAAAAAGTGTGATGATACAGATCAATGAAAAGGGAAGCTTAACTGTGTAAGCGGAATTCAAGTGACATAGAGCATTTTCACAGAAAGTTCCTTCTGGTTTCTCTCTGAGGTTATTTCTTTTTCAGGATATTCTAGTGAGCATTTCCAAATGTCCTTTCTCAGATTATGCAGACACAGTGATTTCAAACTGCTGATTCCAAAGAATTATTTAACGCTATGAGATGAGTACAAACATCACAAAAGAGTTGCGTAGAAAGCTTCTCTCCAATTTTCGATGGAGGACATTTCCTTGCTCCACACAGGCCACTTACTATCCCTTCACAGAACCCTCAAAGACTGCCTTGCAAACTGGGATATGAAGAGTAAGCTTCAACCCTTTGAAAACAATGGACATTTGAGAGCAATTTCCTCGAGTGCTTCTTTCTGTTTTTTATTGGACGCCATTTCACTTTTTGCCATAGTCCTCAAAGTGCTCTGAATGTCACTCTTTTGGTTTCACAGGAACAGTGTTCAAATTTTGCCTTATGAGAAGAAAGTTATAACTCACTGAGTGGAATGCACTCATCACCAAGCAGTTTCTCAGAAAGCTTCTCTCCAATTTTTATATGACTATATTTCCTCTCTCACCATAGGCCCGAATATGATCCCAAATATCATTTCGCTGATCCATCCACGACGAAGTTTCCAAGATGTGTAATGTAAAGATAGCTTCATCTATGTGAGATGAATAAACATAGCCAAAAGTGGGTTTACAGAAAGCTTCTTTCCAGTTTTAATCTGAAGATATTTCCTTTTTCACCGTAGTCCTGAATGGGCTCCCAAAGGTCCCTTCGTGGATCCGTCCATGACAGTTTTCAATCTGAGTAATATAAAGAAAACTTCATCTATTTCAGATGATTACACATATCACAGAGTAGTTTGCTAGAATGCTTCTTTCCAGTTTTTGTCTGAGGCTATTTACCTTTTCACCATCGGCATCAACATGCTCCTGAATATAACTTGGTACCTGTTTCTCCAAAAGGGTTTCCCCTATGCTGTATGAGAAGAGAGTTAAAACACTGTGAGTGGAATGCACACATCACAAAGCAGTTTCTCGGAAAGCTTCTCTGCAGTTTCGATCTGAACATATTTCCTTTTCCACCATTAGCCTCAAAGTGGTCGTGAATATCCCATCACACGCTAAACATACACAGGACTAGAAAGCTGCTCAGTGAAAAGAGAGCCTTATCTGAGTGAGAGGAATTAAGACGACACAGAGCAGTTTCACAGAAAGCTTCCTTCTGAATTTTGTCTCAGGATATTTCTTTCTCCATATTCTAAGGATCGTTCCTAAATGTCCTACCTCAGATTTCACAAAAACAGTGATTTCAAGCTGCTCAATCCAAAGAATAGTTTAACTCTAGGAGATGAATACCCACATTGCAAAGCAGTTGCTCAGAACGTTTGTCTGTATGTTTAATCGGAAGATGTTTCCTCGCTCACCACAAGCCTCCGGGCGTCACTAAATATCCCTTCACAGATTCTTCAAAGACAGAGTTTTGAAACTGGGCAACAAAGAGTAAGCATTAACTTTGTGAACTGAATGCACATATCAGAGATCAGATTCTAGGAATGTTTCTTCCTCGATTTTATTTCAGTATATTTCACTATTAGCCATAGTCCTCAATGCGTTCTGAAATATCACATTTTCGGTTTCAGAGGAACAGTGTTCAAACACTACATTGTGAGAAAAAAGGTAAAACACCCTGAGTAGAATTCATACATCACAAAGTAGCTTCTCAGAAAGCTTCTATCCCGTTTTTAACTGAAGATATCTCTTCTTTCACCATAGGGCTGAATGTGCTCCCGAATGTCCCTTCATGGAACTGTGCATGACGGAGTTTCCAAACTGCGAAATATAATTAGCGTTTTAACTATGAGAGACGAATAAATATATCTAACACAAAGCAGTTTCACAGAAGTCTTCTTTCCAGGGTTTCTCTGAGGATATTTCCTTTTTCACTATAGCCGTCCCTATACTCCCGAATATCTCTTGGCAGCTTTTTCTCCTAAAGGGATTCGGGGTATCCTCTAGGAAAAGAAAGATACTTTTCTGTGAGTGGAATGCACACGTCACAAAGTAGCTTCTTCGAAAGCTTCTCTCCAGTTTCTATCTGAAGACGTTTTCTTTTCACCGTAAGCCTCAAAGCCCTCCAGAATATCCCTTAGCAGACTAAACAAAGACAGAGTTATGATACAACTCAATGAAAAGAGAAGCTTACCTGTGTGAGCGGAATTCATGTGACACAGATCAGTTTCACAGAAGATTTCCTTCTGGTTCTCTGTGAGGTTATTTCCTGTTCAGGATATCCTAAGAGCATGTCCAAATGTTCTTTCTCAGGTTCCACAGAAACAGTGATATCAAACTGCTCAATTCAAAAAAGGATTGAATGCTATGAGATGAATACAAACATCACAAAAGTGTTGCACACAGTTTCTTTCTGATTTTCGATCGAAGATATTTCCTTGCCTTACACTGGCCTACGGTCGCCAATTATTATCCCTTCACAGAACCCTCAAAGACCGACTTTCAACTGGGAAATGTATAGTAAGCTTTAACCCTGTGAAAAGAATGGAAATATCAGAAACCACTTTCTTTGAGTGTTTCTTTCTGTTTTTTATTGGACGCCATTTCACGTTTTGCATGGTTTTCAATGTGAACCCAATATCACTCTTTTGGATTTACAGGAACGGTGTTCAAACTGTGTCTATCACCAAGCAGTTTCTCAGAAAGCTTTTCTCTAGTTTTTATCTGATTATATGTCGTATTTCACTATAGGCACGAATGTGATCCCAAATATCCCTTCACGGATCCATCCATGAGGGATTTTCCAAGCCGTGTATTGTAAAGAAAGCTTCATCTATGTGAGATGAATAAACACATCAAAAAGCAGATTCACAGAAACCTTCTTTCCAGTTTTTATCTGAATACATTTCCATTTTTAACTATAGTCCAGAATATGCTCCCAAAGGTCCCTTCCTGGATCCGTCCATGACAGTTTCCAAGCTGCGTAATGTGAAGAAAGCTTAATTTACGTGAGATGATTACACATAACACAGAGCAGTTTCCTAGAAAGCTTCTTTCCAGTTTTTGTCTGAGGCTATTTCCCTTTTCACCATCGGATTCAACATGTTCCCGAATATCACTTGGTACCTGTTTCTCCAAAAGGGTTTCCCCGACACTGTATGAGAAGAGAGGTATAACAATGTGACTGCAATGCACACATCACAAAGCAGTTCCTTGGAAAGCTTCTCTTCAGTATCGGTCTGAATTTATTTCCTTTTTCACCGTTAGCCTCAAAGTGCTCCCGAATATCCCATCACATGCTAAAGATACACAGGGCTAGAAAACTGCCCAATGTAAAGAGAGGCTTATCTCAGTGAGAGGAATTAAGACGACACAGAGCAGCTTCACAAAAGCTTTCTTCTGGCTTTTATCTGAGGATATTTCTTTCTCCATATTCTTTTTTTTTTTTTCTTATACTTTAAGTTCTAGGGTACATGTGCATAACGTGCAGGTTTGTTACATATGTATACTTGTGCAATGTTGG
>NW_012118299.1:236114-269205 GCF_000951035.1 Colobus angolensis palliatus | reverse complement strand
GATTCCTCAAGGATCTAGAACTAGATGTACCATATGACCCAGCCATCCCACTACTGGGTATATACCCAAAGGATTATAAATTATTCTTTCTCCATATTCTAAGGATCGGTCCTAAATGTCCTTCGTCAAATTCCACAAAAACAGTTATTTCCAGCTGCTGAATCCAAACAATGGTTTAACTCAATGAGACGAATACACACATCGCAAAGCAGTTGCTCAGAACATTTCTTTGCAGGTTTCATCTGAAGACATTTCCTCGCTCACCACAAGTCTATGGGCGTTAATAAATATCCCTTCACAGATTCTTCAAAGACAGACTTTCGAAACTGGGCCACATAGAGTGAGCATTAACACTGTGAAGTGAATTCACATATCAAAGAGAAATTTCTTTTAATGCTTCTTCCTCGATTTTATTTCAGTATATTTATATTTCACTATTCAACATAGTCCTCAATGCGTTCCAAAATATCAGTTTTTCGGTTTCACAGGAACAGTGTGAAAACACTGCCTAGTGAGAAAAGAGGTGTAACTCCCTGAGTGGAATGCATACATCACAAAGTAGTTTCTCAGAAAGCTTCTACCCAGTTTTTATCTGAAGATATCTCCTCTTCCACCGTAGGCCTGAATGTGCTCCCAAACGTCCCTTCACGGATATGGGCATGACGGAGTTTCCAAACTGTGTAATATAATAAAAGTTTTAAGTATGCAAGATGAATAAATATATCTCACACAGAGCAGTTTCACAGAAATCTTCTTTCCAGTTTTTGTCTGAGAATATTTTCTTCTTCACCACAGTTGTTGCTGTACTCCAGAACATCTCTTGGTAGCTTTTTCTCCAAAAGGAATTCCGGAATCCTCTAGGAGAAGAAAAGCATATTTCTCTGAGTGGAACGCACACTTCACAAAGCAGCTCTTCAGAAAGCTTCTCTCCAGTTTCTATCTGAAGACGTTTCCTTTCTCACCGTAGGCCTCTAAGGCCTCCAGAGTATCCCTTTGCAGACTACACAAAAGCAGTGTTATGATACAGCTCAATGAAAAGAGAGGCTTAACTGTGTGAGCAGAATTCACGTGACACAGAGCAGTTACACGGAAAGCTTCCTTCTGGTTTCTCTCTGAGGTTATTTCTTTTCAAAATATTCTAAAGAGCGTTTCCAAATGTCCTTTCTCAGATTCCACAGAAACAGTGATTGCAAACTGCTCAATCCAAATAATGATTTAACTCTATGAGATGAATAGAAACGTCACAAAAGAGATGCGCCGAAAGCTTCTCTCCGATTTCCAATGGAAGACATTTCCTTGCCTCACACAGGCTTCCGGTCGCCATTTACTATCCCTTCGCAGAACCGTGAAAGACTGACTTTCAAACAGGGAAATGTAGAGTAAGCTTTAACCCTGTGAAAGCAATGCACACGTCAGAAAGCAGTTTCTTCGAGTGCTTCTTTCTGTTTTTTATTGGATGACATTTCACTTTTTGCCATAGTCATCAATGTGCTCCAAATATCACTATTTTGGTTTTAAAGGAACAGTGTTCAAACTGTGCCTTATGAGGAGAAAGTTACAACACCCTGAGTGTAATGCACACATCACCAAGCAGTATCTCAGAACGCTTCTCTCCAGTTTTTATTTGACTATATTTCCTATTTCACCATAGACCTGAATGTGATCCCAAATATCCCTTCGTGGATCCATCCACGAGATAGTTTCCAAGCTGCGTAATGTAAAGTAAGTTTCGTCTCTGTGAGATGAATAAACATAGCAAAAAGCAGATTCACACCAAACTTCTTTCTAGTTTTTATGGGAATATATTTCCATTTTCACCATAGTACAGAATATGCTCTCGAATGTCGCTTCGTAGGTTTGTCCATGACATTTTCCAAGCTCAGTAATGGAAAGAAAGCTTTAGCTATGTGAGATGATTACAGATATCACAGAGTAATTTCCTAGAAAACTTCTTTCCAGATTTGTCTGAGACTATTTCCCTTTTCACCATCAGCATCAGCATGCTCCCGAATATCACTTGGTACCTGTTTCTCCAAAAGTTTCCCCGATGCTGTATGAGAAATGACATATAACACTGTGACTTGAATGCACACGTTACAAAGCAGTTCCTCGGAAGGCTTCTTGCAGTTTCATATGAACATATTTCCTTTTTCACCGTTAGCCTCAAAGTGCTCCCGAATATCACATCACACGCTAAACATACACAGGACTGGAAAACTGCTCAATGAAAAGAGAGGCTTATCTGAGTGAGAGGAATTAAGACGTCACAGAGTAGCTTCACAGAAAGCTTTCTTCTGGATTTTACATGAGGATATTTCTTTCTCCATATTCTAAGTATCATTCCTAAATGTCCTTCCTCAGATTCCACAAAAACAGTGATTTCAAGCTGCTCAATCCAAAGAATGGTTTAACACAAGGAGATGAAAAAACACATCATAAAGCAGTTGCTCAGAACGTTTCTCTGCAGGTTTCATCAGAAGACGTTTCCTCGCTCACCACAAGCCTCCGGGTGTCACGAAATATCACTTCACAGCTTCTTCCAACACAGAGTTTTGAAACTGGCAACATAGATTAAGCATAAACTCTGTGAATTGAATGCACATATCAGAGATCAGATTCTTGGAACGCTTCTTCCTCGACTTTATTTCAGTATATTTGACAATTCGCCACATTCCTCAATGCTTCCAAAATATCACTTTTTCTGTTTCTCAGGAACAGTGTTCAAACACTGCCTTGTGATAAAGAGGTATAACTCCCTGAGTGGAATGCATACATCACAAAGTAGTTTCTCAGAAAGCTTCTATCCAGTTTTTATCTGAAGATATCTTCTCTTTCACCGTAGGCCTGAATGTACTCCCGAACGTCCCTTCACAGATCTGTGCATGACGGGGTTTCCAAACTGCGTAATATAATTCATGTTTTAACTATGTGAAATGAATAAATATATCTAACACAAAGCAGTTTCACAGAAATCTTCTTCCCAGTGTTTGTCTGAGGATATTTTCTTTTTCTCCATAGTCGTCGCTATACTCCCGAATATCTCTTGCAGATTTTTTCTCCAAAACAGAATCCAGAATCCTCTAAGAGAAGAAAGGTCTATTTCTGTGAGTGGAAAGCACATGTCACAAAGCAGATTCTCAGAAGGCTTCTCTCCAGTTTCTGTCTGAAGACGTTTCCTTTCCTCTATAAGTCTCAAAGCCCTCCAGAATATACCTTCAGAGACTAAACACAAACAGTGTTATGATACAGCTCAATGAAAAGAGAGCTTAACTGTGTGAGTGGAATTTACGTGACACAGATGAGTTTCACAGAACGCTTCCTTCTGCTTTCTCTCTGAGGTTATTTTTATTTTCAGGATAATCCAAAATGCATTGCCAAATGTCCTTTCTCAGATTTCACAAAAACAGTGATTTCAAAAGGCTCAATCCAGAGAAAGATTTAATGCTATGAGATGAATACCAACATCACAAAAGGGTTGCACAGAAAGCTTGTCTCCGATTTTTGATGGAAGACATTTCCTTGCCTCACACAGGCCTCTGGTCGCGAATTACTATGCCTTCACAGAACCCTCAAAGACCGACTTTCACAATGGGAAATGTAGCATAACATTTAACCCTGTGAATAGAATGGACATGTCAGAGAGCATTTTCTTCGAGTGCTTCTTTCTGTTTTTTATTGGACGTCATTTCACTTTTTGCCAAAGTATTGAATGTGCTCTCAATATCACCCTTTAGGATTACAGGAACAGTGTTCAAACTGTGCATTATGAGAAGGTTTTTACTCCGTGAGTAGAATGCTCACATCACCAAGGTTTCTCAGAATGCCCCTCTCCAATTTTTATGTGACTATATTTCCTCTTTCACCATAGGCTTGAATGTGATGCCAAATATCCCTTCGTGGATTCATACATGAGGGAGCTTCCAAGCTATGTAATGTAAAGAAAGCTTCATCTATGTGAGATGAATAAACAAGGAAAGAAGCAGATTCACAGAAAGCTTCCTTCCAGTTTTTATTTGAAGATATTTCATTTTTCAGCATAGTCCAGAATTTGCTCCCTATGGTCCCTTCGTGGATCCATCCATGACAGTTTTCAAGCTGCGTAACATAGAGATAACTATATATGTTTCAGATGATTACACATATCACAGAGTAGTTTCCTAGAAAGCTTATTTCCAGTTTTTGTCCGTGGCTATTTCCCTTTTCACCGTTGGCATCAGCATGCTCCCGAATTTCACTTGGTACCTGTCTCTCCAAAAGGGTTTCCCTGACATACACAGGACTAGAAAACTGCTCAACGTAACGAGAGTCTTATCTGAGTGAGAGGCATAAAGATGGCACAGAGCAGTTTCACAGAAAGCTTCCTTCTGGATTTTACATGAGGATATTTCTTTCTCCATATTCTAAGGATCGTTCTCAAATGTCCTTCCTCAGATTGCACAAAAACAGTGATTTCAAGCTGCTCAATCCAAAGAATGGTTTCAATCGAGGACACAAATACCCACATCGAAAAGCAGTTGCTCAGAACGTTTCCCAGCAGGGTTCATCAGAAGACGTTTCCTCGCTCACCACAAGCCTCCGGGCATCTCTAAATATCTCTTCACTGATTCTTCAAAGACAGAGTTTTGAAACTGGGCAACAAAGACTAAGCATTAACTCTGTGAAGTGAATGCACATATCAGAGAGCAGATTCTTGGAATGCTTTTTCCTCGACTTTATTTCAGTATATTTCACTGTTCACCATAGTCCTCAATGCGTTCTGAAATATCACCTTTTCAGTTTCACAGGAACAGTGTTCAAAGACTTCCTTGTGAGAAAAGAGGTATAACATCCTGAGTGGAATGCATACATCACAAAGTAGTTTCTCATAAAGCTTCTATCCAGTTTTTATTTGAAGATATCACCTCTTTCACCATAGGGCTAAATGTCCTCTCGAATGTCCCTTCAAGTTATTGTGCATGACGGAGTTTCCAAGCTGTGTAGTATAATTAAAGTTTTATCTATGCGAGACGAATAAATATATTTAACACAAAGCAGTATCATAGAAATCTTCTTTCCAGTTTTTGTCTGGGGAGATATCCTTTTTGACCATAGTCTTCCCTATACTCCCGAATATCTTTTGTAGCTTTTTCCCCAACAGGGATTCCGGAATCCTCTAGGAGAAGAAAAGTATATTTCTGTGAGTGAAATGTAAACGTCACAAAGCAGATCCTTTGAAACCTTCTCTCCAGTTTGTACCTGAAGACGTTTCCTTTCTCACTGGAAGCCTCAAAGCCCTCCAGAGTATCCCTTCGAAGACTAAAGAAAAACAGTGTTTTGATACAGCTCAATGAAAAGAGAAGCTTAACTATGTGAGTACAATTCAAGTGACACAGAGCAGTTTCACAGAAAGCTTCCTTCTGGTTTCTCTCTGAGGTTATTTCTTTTTCAGGATATTCTAAAGAGCGTTTCCAAATGTCCTTTCTCAGATTATGCAGAAATAGTGATTTCAACCTTCTCATTTCAAAGAATCATGTAATGCTATGAGATGAATACAAACATCACAAAAGAGTTGCGCAGAATGCTTCTCTCCAATTTTCGATGGAGGACATTTCCTTGCTCGACATAGGCCTCCGGTAGCCATTTACGATCCCTTCGCAGAACCCTCAAAGACTGACTTTCAAACTGGGAAATGTAGAGTAATCTTTAATGCTGTGAAAATAATGGACATTTGAGAGCAGTTTCTTCGAGTGCTGCTTTCTGTTTTTTTGGTCGCTATTTCATTTTTTGCCATAGTCTTCAAAGTACTCCGAATATCACTCTTTTGGTTTTATGGGAACAGTGTTCAAACTGTGCCTTATGTGAAGAACGTTATATCTCCCTGAGTGGAATGCACACATCACCAAGCTGTTCCTCTGAAAGCTTCTCTCCAGTTTTTATCTGACTATAGTTGCTATTTCACCATAGGCCTGAATATGATCCCAAATATCCCTTCGCAGATCCAGCCATGAGGGAGTTTTCAAGCTGCGTAATGTGAAGAATGCTTCATCTATGTGAGATGAATAAACATGGAAAAAAGCAGATTAACAGAAAGCTTCTTTCCAGTTTTTATCAGAAGATATTTCCTTTTTCACCACAGTCCATAATGTGCTCCCAACGGTCCCTTCGTGGATCCGTCCATGACAGTTTCCAAGCTGCGTAATGTAAAGAAAGCTTTATCTATGTGAGATTATTACATATATCACAGAGTAGTTTCCTAGAAAGCTTCTTTCCAGTTTTTGTCTGAGGCTATTTCCCTTTTCACCATCGGCAACAACATGCTCCCGAATATTACTTGGTACGTGTTTCTCCAAAAGTGTTTCCCCGATGCTGTATGAGAAGAGAGGTATAATACTGTGAATGGAATGTACACGTCAAAAAGCAGTTCCTCTGAAAGCTTCTCTCCAGTATCGTTCTGAACATATTTCCTTTTTCACCGATAGCCTCAAAGTGCTCTGGAATATCCCATCAAAGTCTAAACATACACAGGGTTAGAAAACTGCTCAATGTAAAGAGAGGCTTAACTGAGCGAGAGGAATTAAGATGACACAGAACAGTTTCACAGAATGCTTCCTTCTGGATTTTACCTGAGGATATTTCTGTCTCCGTATTCTAAGGCCGTTCCCAAATGTCCTTCCTCAGATGCCACAAAAAGACTGATTTCAAGCTGATCAAGACAAAGAATGATATAATATTATGAGACGAATATACACATTGCAAAGCAGTTGCTCAGAATGTTTCTTTGCAGGATTCATCGGAAGACGTTTACTTATTCACCACAGGCCTCTGGGCGTCACAAAATATCCCTTTACAGATACTTCATAGACAGAGTTTCTAAACTGGGCAACATAGAGTAAGCATTAACACTGCGAAGAGAATGCACATATCAGAGAGCAGATTCGTGGAACACTTCTTCCTGAATTGTATTTCAGTATATTTTATTATTTGCCATAGTTCCCAATGTGCCCTGAATACCACTTTCTCGGTTTCACAGGAACAGTGTTCTAACACTGCTTTGTGAGAAAAGAGGTATAAGTCCCTGAGTGGAATGCGTACACCCCAAAGTAGTTCCTCAGAAAACTTCTGTCCAGTTTTTATCTGAAGATATCTCCTCTTTCATCGTAGGCCTGAATGTGCTCCCGAATGTCCCTTCGCAGATCCGTTCATGACGGAGTTTCTAAACGGCATTATATAAGAAAAGTTTTAACTATGCGAGATGAATAAGTATATCTAACACAAAGCAGTTTCACATAAATCTTCTTTCCAGGTTTGTTTGAGATTGTTTCCTTTTTCACCATATCCATCCCTATACTACCGAATGTCTCTTGGTAGCTTTTTCTCCTAAAGGAAATCCGAAATCTTCTATGATACCAAAGGTATATTTCTGTGAGTGGAATGTACATATAACAAGGCAGCTCTACAGAAAGCTTCTCTCCAGTTTCTGTCTAAAGATGTTTCCTTTCTCATCATAACCCTCGAAGTGCTCCAGAATATCCCTTTGCAGACTAAACGAAAACACTGTTATGACACTGATCAATGAAAAGGGAAGCTTATCTGTGCGAGCGGAATTCACTTGACACAGAGTAGTTTAACAGAAAGCTTCCTTCTGGATTCTCTCTGATATTATTTCTTTTTCAGGGTATTCTAAAGAGCGTTTCCAAATGTTCTTTCTCAGATTCCACAGAAGCAGTGATTTCACACTACTCAATCCAAAGAATGATTTAACTCTCAGAGATGAATGCAAACATCCCAAAGGAGTTGCCCAGAAAGTTTATCTCCAATTTTCGATGGAAGATATTTCCTTGCCTCACTCAGTACTCCAATTACCACTTAAATCCCTTTGCGGAACCCTCAAAAACAGAATTTCAAACTGGGAAATGTAGAGTAAGCTTGAACCCAGTGAAAAGAATGGACATGTCAGGGAGCAGTTTCTTTGAGTGCCTCTTTCTGTCCTTTATTGGATGACATTTCACTTTTTGCCATTGTCTTCAAAGTGCACTGAATATCACTCTTTTGGCTTTACAGGAACAGTGTTCAAACTGTGCCTTATGAGAAGTTATAACTCCCTGAGTAGAAGGCACACGACACCAAGCAGTTTCTCAGAAAGATTCTCTCCAGTTTTTATTTGACTATATTTCCTATTTCACCATAGGCCCGATGAGATTCCAAATATCACTTCACAGATCCATCCATGAGGGAGTTTCCAATCTGTGTAAGGTAAAGAAATCTTCATCTATATGAGATGAATAAACATAGCAAAAAGCAGATTCACAGAAAGCTTCTTTCTACTTTTTATCGGAAGATATTTCCTTTTTCAGCAGAGTCCAGAATGTGCTCCCGAAGGTCCCTTTGTGGATCCGTCCATGAGAGTTTCCAAGCCATGTAATATAAAGAAAGCTTTATCTATGTGAGATGATTACAAATATCAGAGAGTAGTTTCCTAGATAGCTTCTTTCCACTTTCTGTCTGAGGCTATTTCACTTTTCACCATTGGCATCAACATGCTTCCGAATATCACTTGGTAGCTGTTTCTCCAAAAGGCTTTCCCAGATGCTGTTTGAGAAGAGAGGTATTGCACTGTGCCTGGAATGCACACGTCACAAAGCAGTTCCTCGGAATGCTTCTCTCCAGTTTCAGTCTCATCATATTTCCTTTTTCACTGTAAGCCTCAAAGTGCTCCCGAATATCCCATCACATGCTAAACATACACATTGCTAGAAAACTGTTCAAAGAAAAGGGAGGCTTAACTGAGCGAGAGTAATTCAGACGACACAGTGCAGTTTCACAGAAACCTTCCTACTGGATTTTTCCAGAGGATATTTCTTTCTTCATATTTTAAGGATCATTCCAATGTCATTTCTCATTTTCCACAAAAACAGTGATTTCAAGCTGCTCAATCCAAAGAACGGTTTAACTCTATGAGACTAATATACACATCGCAAAGCATTTGCTCAGAACGTTTCTCTGCAGGTTTCATCAGAAGACGTTTCCTCGCTCACCACAGGCCTCTGGGCATCACTAAATATCGCTACACTGATCCTTCGAAGACGGAGCTTCAAAACTGAGCAACGTAGAGTAAGCATTATCTCTGTGAAGTGAATGCATATATCATAGAGCAGATTCTTGGAATGCTTCTTCCTCAATGTTATGTCAGTATATTTCACTAATCGCCATAGTCCTCATTGGGTCCTGAAATATCACTTTTTCAGTTTCACAGGAACAGTGTTCAAACACAGCCTTGTGACAAAAGAGGTATAACTCCCTGAGTGGAATGCATACATCACAATGTAGTTTCTCAGAAAGCTTCTATCCAGTTTTTATCTAAAGGTATCTCCTCTTTCACCATAGGCCTGAATGTGCTCCCGAAAGTCCCTTCGTGGATCAGTGGAAGACGGAGTTTCCAAACTGCATAAGAGAATTAAAATTTTAACTATGTGATACGAATAAATATATCTAACACAGAGCAGTTTCACAGAAATCTTCTTTCCGGTTTTGTCTGAGGATATTTCCTTCTTCACCATAGTCGTCGCTATACTCCAGAGTATCTCTTGGTAGTTTTTTCTGCAAAAGGGATTCCAGAATCCTATAGGAGAAGAAAGGTATATTTCTGTGAGTAGAATGCACACGTCACATAGCAGCTCCTCAGAAAGCATTATTCCAGTTTTCATCTGAAGACGTTTCCTTTCACCCCATGCATCTCATAGCACTCCTGAATATCCCTTCTCAGACTAAACAAAAACAGTGTTATGATACAGCTCAATGAAAAGAGAAGTTTAACTGTGTGAACGGAATTCATGTGACACAATGCAGTTCCACAGGAAGCTTCCTTCTGACACGAAGCAATTTCACAGCAATCTTCTTTCCAGTTTTGTCTGAGGATGTTTCCGTCATGGCCATCCTCCCGAATGTCCCTTCATGGATATGTGAATGATGGAGTTTACAAACTGCGTAATACAATGTGAGTTTTAACTATGTGAGAGGAATGAATATATCTAACACAAAGCAGTTTCACAGAAATCTTCTTTCCAGTTTTTGTCTAAGGCTATTTCCCTTTTCACCATCAGCATCAACATGCTCCCCAACATCACTTGGTACCTGTTTCTCCAAAAGGGTTCCCCCAACGCTGTATGAGAAGAGAGGTATATCACTGTGACTGGAATGCACACGTCACAAAGCAGTTTCTCGGAAAACTTCTCTCCAGTTTCGGTCTGAACATATTTCCTATTTCACCATTAGCCTCAAAGTGCTCCCGAATATCTCATCACACACTACACATTGACAGGGCTACAAAACTGCTCAATGAAAAGAGAGGCTTATCAGAGAGGAATTAAGACAACACAGAGCAGTTTCACAGCAAGCTTCCTTCTGGATTATACCTGAGGATAATTCTTTCTCCATATTCTGAGGATCGTTCCCAAATGTCCTTCCTCAGATTCCACAAAAACAGTGATTTCAACCTGCTGAATCCAAAGAATGGTTTAACTCTATGAGACGAATACACACATTGCTAAATAGTTGCTCAGAACGTTTCTCGGCAGGTTTCATCGGAAGACGTTTCCTCGCTCATCACAAGCCTCTGGGCGTCACTAAATATTCCTTCACAGAAACTTCAAAGACAGAATTTCGAATCTGGGCAACATAGAGTAAGCATTAACTCTGTGACGTGAATGCACATATCAGAGAATAGATTCTTGAAACGCTTCTTCCTCGATTTTAATTCAGTATATTTCACTATTCGCCATAGTCCTCAATGCGTTCTGAAATATCACGTTTTTGGTTCCACAGGAACAATGTTCAAACACTGCCTTGTGAGAAAAGAGGTAGAACTCCCTGATTGGAATGCATACCTCACAATGTAGTTTCTCAGACAGCTTCTATCCAGTTTTTATCTGATGATATCTCCTCTTCCTCTATAGGCCTGAATGTGTTCCTGAATGTCCCTTCGTGGTTCTGTGCATGATGGTCTTTTTAAACTGTGTAATATAATTAAGGTTTTAACTATGCAAGATGAATAAATATATCTAACACAAAGCAGTTTCACAGAAATCTTCTTTCCAATATTTGTCTGAGGATATTTCCTTTTTCACCATAGTCGTTGCTATACTCCCAAATGTCTCTTGGTAGCTTTTTCTCCAAAAGGGATTCCGGAATCCTCTAGGAGAAGAAAGGTATATTTCTCTGAGTGGAATGCACACGTCACAAAGCAGCTCCTCAGAAAGCTTCTGTCCAGTTTCTATCTGAAGACGTTTCCTTTCTCACCGTAAGCCTCAAAGCACTCCAGAATATCCTTGCACAGACTAAACATAAACAGTGTTATGATACAGCTCAATGAAAAGAGAAGCGTAACTGTGTGAGCGGAATTTACGTGACACAGAGCAGTTTCACAGAAAGCTTCCTTCTGGTTTCTGTCTGAGGTTATTTCTTTTTCAGGCTATTCTAAAGAGCATTTTCAAATGTACTTTCTCAGATTCCACAGAAACAGTGATTTCAAACTTATCAATCCAAAGAATGATTTAACTCTGTGAGATGAACACAAACATCACAAAAGAGTGTGCAGAAAGCTTCTCTCCAATTTTCGATGGATGACATTTCCTTGCTAGACACAGGCCTCCGGTGGCCCCTTACTATCCTTTCGCACAACCCTCAAAGACCAACTGTCAAACTGGAAAATATAGAGTAAGCTTTAACCCAGTAAAAAGAATGGACATGTCAGAGAGCAGTTTCTTCCACTGCCTCTTTCTGTTTTTTATTGGATGACATTTCACTATTTGCCATAATCTTCTAAGTGCTTCGAATATCAGTCTTTTGGTTTTATAAAAATTTGTTCAAATGGCGCCTTATCAGAAGAAAGTTATAACTCCCTAGGTGGAATGCATACATCCCCAAGTAGTTTGTCAGAAAGTTTCTCTCCAGTTTTTATCTGACTGTATTTCCTATTTCAACCTAGGCCCAAAAGTGATCCCAAACATTCGTTCACGGATCCATACACGAGGCAATTTCCAAGCTGCGTAATGTAAACAACGCTTCATCTATGTGAGATGAATAAACATAGCAAAAAGCAGATTCACAGAAAGTTTCTTTCCACTTTTTATCTGAAGATATTTCCTTTTTCACCTTAGTCCTGAATGTGCTCCCAAAAGTCCCATCATGGATCTGTCCATGAAAAGTTCCAAGCTGAGTAATGCAATGAAAGTTTTATCTAAGTGAGATGATTACATATATCACAGAGGAATTTCCTGGAAAGCGTCTTTCCGGTTTTTGTCTGAGGCTATTTCCCTTTTCGCCATCGACATCATTATGCTCCTGAATATCACTTAGTACCTGTTTCTCCAAAAGGGTTTCCCCAACGCTGTATGAGAAGAGAGGTATGACACTGTGAGTGGAATGCACATGTCACAAAGCCATTCCTCAGAAAGCTTCTCTCCGGTTTCCGTCTGAAGATATTTTCTTTTTCACTATAAGCCTAAAAGTAATGCCGAATATCCCATCACTTGCTAAACATACACAGGGTAAGAAAACTCCTCAATGAAAAGAGAGGCTTAACTTAGTGAGAAATTTAAAACGACACAGTGTAGTTTCACAGAAAGCTTCATTCTGGATTTTATCTGAGGATATTTCTTTCTCCGTATTCTAAGGATCATTCCCAAATGTCCTTCCTCAGATGCCGCAAAAAAGTGATTTCACCCAGCTCAACCAAAGGAATGATTTAACTCTATGAGACGAATACACACATCACAAGGAAGTTGCTCAGAATGTTCCTCTGAATGTTTCATCAGAAGACATTTACTCACTCAACATAAGCCTCCGGGCGTCACTAAATATCCCTTGACAGATCCTTCAAATATAGAGTTTTGTAACTGACCAACATAGAGTAAGCATTAACTCTGTGAAGTAAACGCACATATCAGAGAGCAGATTCTAGGAATCCTTCTTCCTCGATTTTATTTCAGCATATTTCACTACTTGCCATAGTCCTCAATGCACTCCGAAATATCAAAATTTCGGTTTCACAAGAACAGTGTTCAAAACTGCGTTGTGATAAAAGTGGTATAACTCCCTGAGTGGAATGCATACATCACAAAGTAATTTCAGAGAAAGCTTCTATCCGGTTTTTATCTGAAGATATCTGGTCTTTCACCATAGGCCTGAATGTGCTCTCCAATGTCCCTTCACGGATCCGTGCATGAAGGTGTTTCCAAACAGCACAATAAAAGAAACTTTCTAACTCTGCGAGATTAATAAATGTATATAACACAAAGCAGTTTCACAGAAATATTCTTTCCACTTTTTGTCTGAGGATATTTCCTTCTTTACCAGAGCCATCGCTATACTCTCGAATGTCTCTTGTTTGCTTTTTCTCCAAAAGGGATTCCGGAATCCTCTAGGAGAAGAAAGGTATATTTCTATGAGTGGAATGCACACGTCACAAAGCAGCTCCTCAGAAAATTTTTTTCCAGTTTCTATCTGAAGATGTTTCCTTTCACACCATGCATCTCAACATGCTCCTGAATATCCCTTCTCAGACTAAACAAAAACAGTGTTATGATACTGCTCAATGAAAAGAGAAGCTTAACTCTGTGAGTGGAACAGTTTCACAGAAAGCTTCCTTCTGGTTTCTCTCTGAGGTTGTTTCTTTTTCAGGATAGTCTAAAGAGCGTTTCCAAATGTCCTTCCTCAGATTCCACAGTAACAGTGATTTCAAACTCCTCAATTCAAATAATGATTTAACTCTATGAGATGAATACAAACATCACAAAAGAGTTGGACAGAAAACTTCTCTCCGATTTTCAATTGAAGACATTTCCTTGCCTCACACAGGACTCCGGCCGCCATTTACTATCCCATCGCAGAAACCTCAAAGACCGACATTCAAACTGGGAAATGTAGAGTAAGCTTTAACCCTGTGAAAAGAATGCACATTTCAGATAGCGGTTTCTTCAAGTGCTTCTTTCTGTTTTTTATTGGACGTTATTTCACTTTTGGCCATAGCCTTCAATGTACTCTAAATATCACCCTTTTGGATTACAGGAACAGTGTTCAAACTGTGCCTTATGAGAAGAAAGTTATAACTCCCTTAGTAGCATGCAGATGACACCAAGCAGTTTGTCAGAAAGCTTCTCTCCAGTTTTTATTTGACTATATTTCCCATTTCACTATAGGCCAGAATGTGATCCCAAATATCCCTTCACGGATCCATCCATGAGGGAGTTTACAATCGGCATAATGTAAACAAATCTTCATCTATGTGAGATGAAGAAACATAGCAAAAAGCATGTTCACAGAATGCTTCTTTCCACTTTTTATCTGAAGATATTTCCTTTTTCAGCACAGTCCAGAATGTGCTCCCGAAGGTCCCTTCGTGGATTCGTCCATGACAGTTTTCCAGCTGCGTAATATAAGGAAAGCATTATCTATGTGAGATAATTACACATATCACAGAGTAATTTCTGAGAGAGCTACTTTCCACTTTTTGTCTGAGGCTATTTCTCTTTTCACCATCGGCATCAATATGCTCCCAAATATTACTTGGTACCTGTTTCTCCAAAAGGGTTTCCCCACCGCTGTATGAGGAAAGAGGTATAACACTGTGAGTGGAATGCACACATTGCAAAGTAGTTCCTTGGAAAGCTTCTCTACAGTTTTGGTCTGAACATGTTTCCTTTTTCACCATTAGCCTCACAGTGCTCCCGAATATCCCATCACATGCTAAACATACACAGCTCTAGAAAACTGCTCAGTGAAAACCGAGGCTTATCTGAGTGAGAGGAATTAAGATGATGCAGAGGAGTTTCACAGAAAGTTTCCTTCTGGATTTTAACTGAGAATATTTCTTTCTCCATATTCTAAAAGTCATTCCCAAATGTCCTTCCTCAGATTCCACAAAAAACAGTGATTTTAGGACGCTCAATCCAAAGAATGTTTTAAATCCAGGAGACGAATACACACATTGCAAAGCAGTTGCTCAGAAGGTTTTTCTGCAGGTTTCATCATAAGATGTTTCCTCGCTCATCACATGCCTCCAGGAGTCACTAAATATCCCTTCACAGAAACTTCAAAGACAGAGTTTTGAAACTGGGCATCATAGAGTATGCATTAATTCTGTGAAGTCAATGCACATATTAGAGAGCAGATTTTTGGAACGCTTCTTCCTCAACTTTATTTCAGTATATTTCACTATTCGCCATAGTCCTCTATGCGTTCCAAAATATCACCTTTTCAGTTTCACAGGAACAGTGATCAAACACTGCCTTGTGAGAAAAGAGGTGTAACTCCCTGAGTGGAATGCATACATCACAAAGTAGTTTCTCAGAAACCTTCTATCCAGGTTTTCTCTGAAGTTATCTCCTCTTTCACCGTAGGCCTGAATGTACTCCCGAATATCCCTTTGCGGATCTGTGCATGATGGAGTTTCGAGACTGTGTAATATAATTTGAGTTTTAACTATGCGAGACAAATGAATATATCTAACAGAGAGGAGTTTCACAGAAGTTTTCTTTCCAGTTTTTGTCTGAGGATATTTCCTTTTTCACCCTAGCCCTCCCTATACTCCCAAATATCTCTTGATAGCTTTTTCTCCAAAAGGGATTCTGGAAGCCTCTAAGAGAAGAAAGCTATATTTCTATGAGTGGAATGCACACATCACAAAGCAGCACCTGAGAAAGATTCTCACCAGTCTCAATCTGAAGACTTTTCCTTTCTCACCGTAAGCTTGAAAGCCCTCCAGAGTATCCCTTTGCAGACTACACAAAAACAGTGTTATGACAGCTCAAGGAAACTAGAAGCTTAACTGTGTGAGCGGAATTCATGTGACACAGAGCAGTTTCACAAAAATCTTCCTTCTGATTTCTCTCTGAGTTTATTTCTTTTTCAGGATATTCTAAAGAGCGTTTTCAAATGTCCTTTCTCAGACTCCACAGAAACAGTGATTTCAAACTGCTCAATCGAAAGAATGATTTAACTCTATGACATCAGTACAAACATCACAAAAGAGTTGCGCAGAAAGCTTCTCTCCGATTTTCGATGGAAGACATTTCCTTGCCTCACATCAGCCTCTGGTCGCCACTTAATATTCCTTTGCAGAACACTCAAAGACCGACTTTCAAACTGGGAAATGTAGAGTAAGCTTTTATCCTGTGAAAAGAATGGACATGTCAGAGAGCAGTTTCTTCGAGTGCTTCTTTCTGTTTTTAGTGGATGTCATTTCACTTTTTGCCATAGACTACAATGGACTCAGAATATCACTCTTTTGGTTTTACAGGAACAGCATTCAAACTGTACCTTATGAGAAGAAAGTTATAACTCTCTGCATTGAATGCACACATGACCAAGCAGTTTCTCAGAAAGCTTCTCTCCACTTTTTATCTGACTATACTTCCTCTTACACCATAGGCCCGAATGTTATCCCAAATATTCCTTTGCAGATGCATCTTTGAGAGAGTTTCCAAGCTGTGTAATGTAAAGGAAGCTTCATCTATGTGAGATGAATAAACATAGCAAAAAACAGATTCACAGAAAGCTTCTTTCCAATTTTTATCTGAAGATATTTCGTTTTTCACCATAGTCCATAATGTGCTCCCGAAGGTCCCTTCATGGATCCGTCCATGACAGTTTCCAAGCTGCGTAATATAAAGAAAGTTTTAGCTATGTGAGATGATTACAAATATCACAGAGTAATTTTCTAGAAAGCTTATTTCCAGTTTTTGTATGAGGCTATTTCCCTTTTCACCTTTGGCATCAACATGCTCCCCATTATCACTTGTTACCTCTTTCTTCAAAAAGCAGATTCACAAAACGGTTCTTTCCAGTTTTTATCTGAAGATGTTTCCTTTTTCACCATAGTCATGAATGTGCTCCCAAAGGTCCCTTCCTGGATCCGTCCATGAGAAGTTCCGAGCTGCATAATGTAAAGGAAGCTTTATCTATGTGAGATGATTACATATATCACAGAGTAATTTTCTAGAAAGGGTCTTTCCGATTTTTGTCTGAGGCTCTTTCCCTTTTCACCATCGGCATCAGCATGCTCCCGAATATCACTTGGTACCTGATTCTCCAAAAGGGTTTCCCTGACGCTGTATGAGAAGAGAGGTATAACACTGTGAGTGGAATGCACACATTACAAAGCCATTTCTCGGAAAGCTTCTCTCCAGTTTCCATCTGAACATATTTCCTTTTTCATGTAATGCTTCTTCCTCTATTTTATTTCAGCATATTTCACTATTCAACATAGTCATCAATGAGTTTAGAAATATCACATTTTCAGTTTCACAAGAACAGTGTTCAAAAACAGCCTTGTGAGAAAAGAGGTATAGTTCCTGGAGTGGAATGCATATATCACAAAACAGTCACTCAGAAAACTTCTATCCAGTTTTTATCTGAAGATATCTGCTCTTTCACCGTAGGCCTGAATGTGCTCTCGAATGTCCCTACAGAGATCCGTGCATGAAAGTGTTTTGAAACAGCACAACATAAGAAACTTTCCAACTCTGTGAAATTAATAAATATATCTCACACAAAGCAGTTTCACAGAAATATTCTTTCCACCTTTTGTCTGAGGATATTTCCTTCTTCATCTGAGCCATCCCTATAGTCTCAAATGTCTCTTGGTAGCTTTTTCTCCAAAAGGGATTCTGGAATCCTCTAGGAGAAGAATGGTATATTTCTGTGAGTGGAATGCACACGTCTCAAAGCAGCTCTTCAGAAAGCTTTTTTCCAGTTTCCATCTGAAAACGTTTCCTTTCACATCGTGCATCTCAAAGCGCTCCAGAGTATCCCTTCTCAGACTAAACAAAAACAGTGTTATGATACTGCTCAATGAAAAGAGAAGCTTAACTATTTGGGTGGAATTCACGTGACACAGAGCAGTTTCACAGAAAGCTTCCTTCTAACACAAAGCAGTTTCACAGGAATCTTTTTTCCAGTTTTTTTATGAGGATATTTCCGTCATGGACGTGCTCCCAAATGTCCCTTCACAGATATGTGCATGACAGAGTTTCCAAATTGCGTAGTACAATTTGAGTTTTAACTATGCGAGATGAATGAATATATCTAGCACAAAGCAGTTTCACAGAAATCTTCTTTTCAGTTTTTGTCTGAGGCTATTTCCCTTTTCACCATCAGCATCAACATACTCCCGAATATCACTTGGTACCTGTTTCTCCAAAAGGGTTTCCCCGACGCTCTATGAGAAGCGAGGTATATCATTGTGACTAGAATGCACAAGTCACAAAGCAGTTTCTTGGAAAGTTTATCTCCAGTTTCAGTCTGAACATATTTCCTTTTTCACATTTAGCTTGGAAGTGCTCCCGAATATTTCATCACACGCTAAACATACACAGGGCTACAAAACTGCTAAATGAAAAGAAAGTCTTATCTGAGAGGAATTAGGACAACACAGAGCAGCTTCTCAGCAAGCTTCCTTCTGGATTTTACCTGAGGATATATCTTTCTCCATATTTTGAGGATCATTCCCAAATGTCCTTCCTCAGATTCCACAAAAACAGTGATTTCACGCTGCTCTATCCAAAGAACGGTTTAACTCTAAGAGACGAATACACACATCACAAAACAGTTACTCAGAAGATTTCTCAGCAGGTTTCATCAGAAGACGTTTCCTCGCTCACCACAAGCCTCTGCGTGTCACTAAATATCCCTTCACGGATTCTTCAAAGACAGAGTTTTGAAACTGGGCAACATACAGTAAGCATTAACTCTGTGACATGAATGCACATACCAAAGAATAGATTCTGAAATGCTTCTTCCTCGATTTTAATTCAGTATATCTCACTATTTGCGCCAGTCCTCAATGCATTCCGAAACATCACTTTTTCACTTTCGCAGGAACATTGTTCAAACACTGCCTTGTGAGAAAAGAGGTAGAACTCCCTGAGCAGAATGCATACATCACAAAGTAGTTTCTCAGAAAGCTTCTATCCAGTTTTTATCTGAAGATATCTCCTCTTTCACCGTAGGCCTGAATGTGCTCCTGAAGGTGCCTTCGCGGATCTGTGCTTGACAGAGTTTCCAAACTGTGTAATATAATTAAACTTTCAACTATGCAAGACAAGTAAATATATCTAACACTAGGCAGATTCACAGAAATCTTCTTTCCAGTTTTTGTCTGAGGATATTTCATTCTTCACCATAGTTGTCGCTATACTCCCGAATATCTCTTGGTAGCTTTTTCTCCAAAATGGATTCCGGAATCCTCTAGGGGAAGAAAGGTATATTTCTGCGAGTGGAAGGCATAACTCACAAAGCAGCTCCTCAGAAAGCTTCTCTCCAGATTCTATATGAAGACGTTTCCTTTTGCGCTGTAAGACTCAAAGCCCTCCAGAATATCCCTTCGCAGACTAAACAAAAACAGAGTTATGATACAGCTCAATGAAAAGAGAAACTTAACTTTTTGAGCAGAATTCACGTGACACGGAACAGTTTCACACAAAGATTTCTTCTGGTTTCTCTCTGAGGTTATTTCTTTTTCAAGATATTCTAAAGAGCACTTCCAAATGTCCTTTCTAAGATTCCACAGAAACAGTGATTTCAAACTGCTCATTCCAAAGAAACATTTAACGATATGAGATGAGTACAAACATCACAAAAGAGTTGCATAGAAAGCTTCTCTCCAATTTTCGATGGAGGACATTTCCTTGCTCGACACAGGCCTCTGGTAGCCACTTACTATCCCTTCGCAGAACCCTCAAAGACCGACTTTCATACTGGGAAGTGTAGAGTAATACTTAACTGTGTGAAAAGAATGGACATGTCAGAGAGCTGTGTCTTCGAGTGCTTTTTTCTGTTTTTTATTGGACGTTATTTCACTTTTTGCCATAGTCTTCAATGTGCTCTGAATATCACCCTTTTGGATTATAGGGACAGTGTTCAAACAGTGCCTTATGAGAAGAAAGTTGTTACTCAGTGAGTGGAATGTTCACATCACCAAGCAGTTTCTCAGAAAGCTTCTCTCCAGTTTTTCTTTGACTATATTTCCTATTTCACCATAGGCCCTAATGTGATTCCAAATATCCCTTTGAAGATCCATCCGAGAGGGAGTTTCCAGGCTGCATAAAGTAAAGAAAGCTTCATCTATGTGAGATGAGTAAAATGGAAAACAGAAGATTCACAGAAAGCTTCTTTCCAGTTTTTATCTGAAGATATTTCCTTTTTCACCATAGCCCAGAATGTGCTCCCGAAGATCCCTTCGTGAATCCGTCCATGACAGTTTTCTAGCTGTGTAATGTAAAGAAAACTTTATCTATGTGAGATGATTACACATATCACAGAGTAGTTTCCTAGAAATCTTCTTTCCAGTTTTTCTCTGAGGTTACCTCCCTTTTCACCATTGGCAACAACGTGTTCCCGACTATCACTTGGTACCTGTTTCTCCAAAAGGGTTTCCCCATCTCTGTATCAGAAGAGAGGTGTAATACTGTGACTGCAATGCACACATCACAGAGCAGTTTCTCTGAAAGCTTCTCTCCAGTTTCGGTCTGAACATATTTGCTTTTTCAGCGATAGCCTCAAAGTGCTCCACATTATCCCATCAAACGCTAAACATACACAGGGTTAGAAATTCGGCTCAATGAAAAGAGAGGGTTAACTGAGTGAGAGGAATTAAGAAGACATAGGGTAGTTTCAGAGAAAGCTTCCTTCTGGATTTTAACTGAGGATATTTCTTTCTCCGTATTCAAAGGATCATTCTCAAATGTCCTTCCTCAGATGCCACAGTGATTTGAAGCTGCTCAATACAATGAATGGTATAATTTTATGAGACGAATACACACATCACAAAGCAATTGCTCATTAAGTTTCTCTGCAGGATTCATTGGAAGACGTTTCCTTATTCACCACAAGCCTCTGGACATCACTAAATATCCCTTCACAGATTCTTTCTAGACAGAGTTTTGAAACTGGGCAACTTAGAGTAAGCATTAACCCTTTGAAGTGAATGCACATATCAGAGAGTAGATTCTTGGAACGCTTCTTCCTCAATTTTATTTCAGTATATTTCCCTATTCGCCATAGTTCCCAATGTGCCCCGAATATCACATTTTTGGTTTCACAGGAACAGTGTTCTAACACTGCCTTGTGAGAAAAGATGTATAAGTCCCTGAGTTGAATGCATATGCCACAAATTAGTTTCTAAGAAAGCTTCTATCCAGTTTTATCTGAAGATATCTCCTATTTCACCGTAGGCCTGAATGTGCTTCTGAATGTCCCTTCGCAGATCCATTCATGACGAAGTTTCTAAACTGCGTAATAAAAGAAAACTTTTAACTATGTGAGATGAATAAGTATATCTAACACAAAGCACTTTCACAGAAATCTTCTTTCCAGTTTTTGTCTGAGAATCGTTCCTTTTTCACCATATCCATCCCTATACTCCCGAATGTATCTTGGTAGCTTTTTCTCTAAAAGGAATTCCGGAATCCTCTATGATATGAAAGGTATAATTCTGTGAGTGGAATACACACGTCTCAAGGCAGCTCCACAGAAAGCTTCTCTCCAGTTTAGCCTAAGGATGTTTCCTTTCTCACTGTAAACCTCGAAGCGCTCCAGATTATGCCTTTGCAGACTAAACAAAAACAGTGTTATGATACTGATCAATGAAAATAGAACCTGAACTGTGTGAGCGGAAATCACGTGACATAGAGTAGTTTCACAGAAAGCTTCCTTCCGAATTCTTTCTGATATTACTTCTTTTTCAGGGTATTCTAAAGAACGTTTGCAAATGTTCTTTATCAGATTCTACAGAGGCAGTGATTTCAAACTGCTCAATCCAAAGAATGATTTAACTCTCTGATATGAATGCAAACATCACAAAATAGTTGCCCTGAAAGCTTCTCTCCAATTTTCAATGGAAGATATTTACTTGCTTCACTCAGTCCTTCGGTTACCAATTACAATCCCTTCGCAGAACCCTCAAAGACAGAATTTCAAACTGGGTAATGTAGAGTAAGCTTTAACACAGTGAAAAGAATGGACATGTTAGAGAGCAGTTTCTTCAAGTGCTTCTTTCTGTTTTTTATTGGGTGACATTTCACTTTTTGCCATAGTCTTCAAAATGCTCCGAATATCACTCTTTTGGTTTTACAGGAACAGTGTTCAAACTGTACCTTATGAGAAGAAATTTATAACTCCCTCAGTGGAATGCACACGACAACATCCAGTTTCTCAAGTTTCTCAGAAAGATTCTCTCCAGTTTTTATCTGACTATACTTCCTATTTCACCATAGGCCCAAATGTGATCCCAAATATCCCTTCGCAGATCCAGCCACGAGGGAGTTTCCAAGCTGCGTAATGCAAAGAAAGCTTCATCTGTGTGAGATAAATAAACATAGCAAAAAGCATATTCACAGAAAGCGTCCTTTCACTTTTTATCTGAAGGTATTTCCTTTTTCAGCACAGTGTAGAATGTGCTCCCGAACGTCCCTCGGTGGATCCGTCCATGACAGTTTCCAAGCTGCGCAATGTAAAGAAAGCTTTATCTATCTGAGATGATTACACATATCACAGAGTAATTTCCTAGAAAGAATCTTTCCAGTTTTTGTCTGAGACTATTTCCCTTTTCACCATTGACATCACCATACTTCCCAATATCACTTGGTACCCGTTTCTCCAAAAGGGTTTCCCTGACGCTGTATGACAAGAGAGGTATAACACTGTGACTGTAATGCACACGTCACAAAGCAGTTCCTCAGAAAGCTTCTCTCTGGTTTCGGGCTGATCATATTTCCTTTTTCACCGTAAGCCTCAAACTGCTCCCGAATATCCCATCACACTCTAAACATCCACACTGCTAGAAAACTGCTAAGTGAAAAGGGAGGCTTAACTGAGTGAGAGGAATTAAAACGACACATAGCAAATTCACAGAAAGCTTCTTTCTGGATTTTATCTGAGGATATTACTTTCCCATATTCTAAGGAACATTCTTAAATGTCCTTCCTCAGATTCCACAAAAACAGTGATTTCAAGCTGCTCAATCCAAAGAATGGTGTGACTCTATGAGATGAATACACACATCACAAAGCAATTCCTCAGAGCGTTTCTGTGTAGGTTTCATTGGAAGACGTTACCTTGCTCACCAGAAGTCTCTGGGCGACACTAAATATCCCTTCACAGATTCTATAAAGACAGAGTTCCGAAACTGGTCAACATAGAGTAAGCACAAACTCTGTGAAATGAATGCACATAGCAGAGAGCAGATTCTTGGAACGTTTCTTCCTCGATTTTATTTCAGTATGTTTCACTATTCCCCATAGTCCTCAATGCATTCCAAAATATCACTTTTTCACTTTCACAGGAACAGTGTTCAAACGCTGCCTTGGGAGAAAAGATGTAAAACTCCCTGAGTGGAATGCATACATCACAAAGTAGTTTCTCAGAAAGCTTCTATCCAGTTTTTATCTGAAGATATCTCTTCTTTCACCGTAGACCTGAATGTGCTCCCGAATGTCCCTTCATGGATCTGTGCATGATGGAGTTTCCAAACTGCATAATATAATTAAAGTTTTAACTATGCGAGATGAATAAATATATCTAACACAAAGAAGTTTCACAGTAATCTTCTTTCCAGTTTTGTCTGTGGATATTTCCTTTTTCAACTTCCAAATATATCTGGGTAGCTTTTTCTCCAAACTGGATTCCGGAATCCTCTGGAGAAGAAAGGTATATTTCTGTGAGTGGAATGCACAACTCACAAAGCAGCTCCTCAGAAAGCTTCTCTCCATTTTCTATCTGAATACGTTTCCTTTCTCACTGTAAGCCTGAAAGCCCTCCAGAGTACCCCTTCGCAGACTAAAAAAAAAAGTGTTATGATACAGCTCAATGAAAAGAGAAGGTTAACTCTGTCAGTGGAATTCACGTGACACAGAACAGTTTCACAGAAAGCTTTCTTCTGGTTTCTCTCTGAGGTTATTCCTGTTTCAGGATATTCTAAACTGCTTTTCCAAATGTCCTTTCTCAGATTCCACAGAAACAGTGATTTCAAACTGCTCAATCCACAGAATGATTTAACTCTATGAGGTGAATGCAAACATCACAAAAGGGTTGTGCAGGATTCTGCTTTCCGATGTCGTATGGAAGATGATACCTTGCCTAAAAGGCCTCAGGTCGCCACTTACAACCACTTCGCAGAATCCTCAAAGACCGACTTTCAAACTGGGAAATGTAGAGTAAGCGTTAAGCCTGTGAAAAGAATGGAAATGTCAGAGAGCAGTTTCTTCAAGTGCTTCTTTCTGTTTTTTATTAGACGACATTTCACTTTTTGCCATATTCTTCAAAGCGCTCCGAATATCACTGTTTTGGTTTCACTGGAAGAGTGTTCCAACTGTGCTTTATGAGAAGAAAGATATAACTCCCTGAATGTAATGAACATATCACCAAGTAGTTTCTCAAAACGCTTCTCTCCAGTTTTTATTTGACTATATTTTTTATTTCACCATAGGCCCAAAAGTGATCTGAAATATCCCTTCGTGGATCCATCCACGAGGGAGTTTAAGAGGTGCCTAAAGTAAAAAAAGTTTTATCTAGTTGATATGAATAAACACAGCAAAAATCAGATTCAAAAAATGCTTCTTTCCAGTTTTTATCTGAAGATATTTCCTTTTTCACCATTCTCCTTAATGTGCTCCTGAAGGTCCCTTCGTAGATCCGACCATGACAGTTTCCAAGCTGCGTAATGTAAAGAAAGCTTTATCTATCTGAGATGATTTCACATATCACAGAGTAGTTTCCTAGAAAGATTTTTCCAATTTAGATCTGAGGCTATTTCTCTTTTCAGCATTGGCATCAACATGCTCCCGAATATCACTTGGAACCTGTTTCTCCAAAATGGTTTCCCCGATGCTGTATGAAAAGAGAGGTATAACACTGTGACTGGAATGCACACGTCACAAAGCAGTTCCTCGGAAAGCTGCTGTTCAGTTTCGGTCTGAACATATTTCCTTTTTCACTGTTAGCCTCCAAGTGCTCCCGAATATCCCATCACACACTAAACATACACAATGCTAGAAAACTGCTAAATGAAAAGAGAGCCTTATCTGAGTGAGAGGAATTAAGACGACACAGAAAAGTTTCACAGAAAGCTTCCTTCTGGATTTTATCTGAGGATATTTCTTTCTCCATATTCTAAGGATCTTTCACAAATGTCATTCCTCAGATTCCAGAAAAACAGTGATTTCAAGCTGCTCAATCCAAGGAATGGTTTAACTCTAGGAGACGAATACACAAATCGCCAAGAAGTTCCTCAGAACGCTTCTCTGCAGGTTGCATCAGAAGGCGTTTCCTCACTCACCACAAGCCTCCAGGCGTCACTTAGTATCCCTTCGCAGATTCTTCAAAGACAGAGTTTCGAACCTGGACAACATAGAGTAAGCATTAAATCTGTGAACTGAATGCACATATCAGAGAGCAGATTCTTGGAACGCTTCTTCCTCGATTTTATTTCAGTGTATTTCACTATTCGATACAGTCATATCACATTTTTGTCATATCACATCATATCACAAAAATATCATATCACAAAAATTGTGTCATATTACATCATATCACAAAAATATCACATTTTTTGTTTCACAGGAACAGTGTTCAAACACTGCCTTGTGAGAAAAGAGGTATAACTCCCTGAGTGGAATGCATACATCACAAAGTATTTTCTGAGAAAGTTTTCTATCCAGTTTTTTTCTGAAGATATCTCCTCATTCAGCATACACCTGAATGTGCTCCCGAATGTCCCTTCACGGATCTGTGCATGATGGAGTTTCCAAGCTGCGTAACATAATTAAAATTTTAACAATGTGAGATGAATAAATATATCTAATGCAAAGGAGTTCCACAGAAATCTTCTTTCCAGTATTTTTAGGAGGATATTTCCTTTTGCACCATAGTCGTCGCTATTCTCCCGAATATCTCTTGGTAGCTTTTTCTCCAAAAGGGATTCCGGAATCCTACAGGAGAAGAAAGGTATACGTCTGTGAGTGGAATGCACACGTCACAAAGCAGCTCCTCAGAAGGCTTCTCTACAGTTTCTATCTGAAGATGTTTTCTTTCTGACTGTAAGCCTCAAAGCCCTCCAGAATATCCCTTCACGGACTAACCAAAAACAGTGTTATGAAACAGCTGAATGAAAAGAGATGTTTAACTGTGTGAGTGGACTTCACGGGACACAGAGCAGTTTCACAGAAAGCTTCCTTCTGGTTTCTCTCTGAGATTATTTCTTTTTCAGGATATTCTAAAGAGCGTTTCCAAATTTACTTCCTCAGATTCCACAGAAATAGTGATTTCAAACTGCTCAATCCAAACAATGATTTAACACTATGAGATGCATGCAAACATCACAAAAGAGGTGTGTAGAAAGCTGCTCTCCGATTTTCGATGAAGACAAAGCAGTTCCTTGCAAAGCTTCTCCCTGGTTTCTGTGTGAACATATTTCCTTTTTCACTGTAAGCCTCAAAGTGCTCCCAAATACCCCACCCAATGCTAAACATACACAGGGTAAGAAAACTGCTCACTGGAAAGAGAGGTTTAACTGAGTGAGAGGATTTAGAACGACACAGTGTAGTTTCGCAGAAAGCTTCCTTCTGGATTTTACCTGAGGATATTTCTTTCTCCATATTCTAAGGATCATTCCCAAATATCCTTTTTCAGATGCCGCAGAAACAGTGATTTCAACATGCTCCATCTAAAGAATGGTTTCCCTCTATGAGACAAATACACACATCGTAAAGCAGTTGCTCAGAATGTTTCTCCGCAGGTTTCATCGGAAGATGTTTCCTCACTCACCACAAGCCTCCAGGCGTCACTAAATATCCCTTGAAAGATTCTTCAAAGACATAGTATCGAAACTAATCGACAGAGAGTAAGCATTAACTCTGTGAAGTGAATGCACATTTCAGAGAGCAGACCCTTGGAATACTTCTTCCTCGATTTTATTTCAGCATATTTCACTATTAAACCTGGACCTCAATGCACTCCGAAATATCACATTTTCGGTTTCACAAGGACAGTGTTCAAAAACTGCCTTGTGAGAAAAGAGGTATAAATCCCTGAGTGGAATGCCTGCATCACAAAACAGTTTCTCAGAAAGCTTCTATCCAGTTTATCTGAAGGTATCTGCTGTTTCATCGTAGGCCTGAATGTGCTCACGAATGTCCCTTCACAGATCCGTGCATGAAGGTGTTTCGAAACAGCACAATATAAGAAACTTTCTAACACTGTGAGATTAATAAATATATCTAACACAAAGCAGTTTCACAGAAATCTTCTTTTCACGTTTTGTCTGAGGATATTTCCTTCTTCACCTGAGCCATCCCTATATTCTCAAATGTCTCTTGGTAGCTTTTTCTCCAAAAGGGATTCCAGAATCCTGTAGGAGAAGAAAGGTATATTTCTATGAGTGGAATGCACACGTCACATAGCAGCTCCTCAGAAAACATTTTTCCAGTTTCCATCTGAAGACGTTTCCTTTCACATCATGCATCTCAAAGTGCTCCTGAATATCCCTTCTCAGACTAAATAAAAACAGTGTTACGATACTGCTCAATGAAAAGAGAAGCTTAACTGTGTGAGCGGAATTCACTTATCACAGAGCAGTTTTACAGAAAGCTTCCTTCTGACACAAAGCAGTTTCACAGCAAACTTCTTTCCAGTTTTGTCTGAGGATATTTCCATCATGGACGTGCTCCTGAATGTCCCTTCATGGATATGTGCATGACGGAGTTTCCAACCTGCGTAATACAATTTGAAATTTAACTATGCGAGATGAATGAATATATCTAACACAAAGCAGATTCACAGAAATCTTCTTTCCAGTTTTTGTCAGAGGCTATTTCCCTCTTCACCATCAGCATCAACATGCTCCTGAATATCACTTGGTACCTGTTTCTCCAAAAGTGTTTCCCGACACTGTATGAGAAAAGAGGTATATCACTGTAACTGGAATGCACACGTCACAAAGCACTTTCTCGGAAAGGTTCCCTCCAGTTTCGATCTGAACATATTTCCTTTTTCACCGTATGCCTCAAAGTGCCCCTGAGTATGCCATCACATGCTAAACATACACAGGGTTAGAAAACTGCTCAATGAAAAGAGAGGCTTAACTGAGTGAGAGGAATTAAGATGACACCGAGCAGTTTCACAGAAAGCTTCCTTCTGGATTTTACATGCGGATATTTCTTTCTCCATATTCTAAGGATCGTTCCCAAATGTCCTTCCTCAGATTCCACAAAAGCAGTGATTGCAAGTGGCTCAATCAAAAGAATAGTTTAACTCTAGGAGATGAATACACACATCGCAAAGCAGTTGCTCAGAACTTTTCTCTGCAGATTTCATCGGAAGTCATTTCCTTGTTCAGCACAAGCCTCCGTTCATCACTAAATATCCCTTCACAGATTCTTCAAAGACAGAGTTTCAAAACTGGGCAACATAGAGTAAGCATTATCTCTGTGAATTGAATGCACGTATCAGACAGCAGATTCTGGGAACACTTCTTCCTCGATTTTATTTCAGTATAGTTCCCTATTCGCCATAGTCCTCAATACGTTCTGAAATATCACTTTTTCGGTTTCACAGGAACAGTTTTGAAACACTGCCTTGTGAGAAAAGAGGTATAACAGCCTGAATGGAAGGCATACATCACAAAGTGGTTTCTCAGAAACTTTCTATCCAGTTTTTACCTGAAGATATCTCCTCTTTCACCACATGCCTGAATGTGTTCCCGAATGTCCCTTCACCAGTCTCTGCATAATGCAGCTTCCAAACTGCGTAATAAAATTAGAATTTTAACTATGAGAGCCGAATGAATATATCTAACACAAAGCATGTTCACAAAAATCTTCTTTCCAGTTTTTGTCTGAGGATATTTCCTTTTTCACCATAGTCATCACTATACTAGCGAATATCTCTTGGTTGCTTTTTCTCCAAAAGGGATTCTGGAATCCTCAAGGAGAAGAAAGGTATATTTCTGTGAGTGGAATGCACACGACGGAAGCCGCTCTTCAGAAAGCTACTCTCCAGTCTCTATCTGAAAACGTTTTCTTTATCACTGTAAGCCTCAGCACCCTCGAGAATATTGCTTAGCAGATGAAACAAAAACTGTTATGACACAGCTCAATGGAAAGAGAAGCTTAAATATGTGAGCGTAATTCACGTGACACAGAGCAGTTTCACAGAAAGGTTCCTCCTGGTTTCTCTCTGAAGTTATTTCTTTTTCAGGATATTCTAAAGAGAGTTTCCAAATGTCCTTTCTCAGATTCTACAGAAACAGTGATTTCAAACTGCTCAATCCAAGGAATGATTTAACTCGATGAGATGAATACAAACATCACAAAAGAGTTGAGCAGAAAGCTTCTCTCCGATTTCCAATGGAAGACATTTCCTTGCCTCACACAGACTTCCGCTCGCCACATACTATCCCTTCGCAGAACCCTCAAAGACCGACTTTCAAACTGGGAAATGTAGAGTAAGTTTTAACACTGTTAAAAGAATAGACATGTCAGAGAGCAGTGTCTTCGAGTGCTTCCTTCTGTTTTTTCTTCGACAACATTTCACTTTTTGCCATAGTCTTCAACGTGCTCCAATTATCACTCTTTTGGTTTTACAGGAATAGTGTTCAAACTGTGCCTTTTGAGAAGAAAGTTATATCTCCCTGAGTGCGATGAACACATCACCAAGCAGTTTCTCAGAAAGCCTCTCTCCAGTTTTTATCTGACAATATTTCCTCTTTCACCATATGTCAGAATGTGATCCCAAATATTGCTTCACCGATCCATCCACGAGGGAGTTTCCAAGCTGCATAATGTAAACGAAGCTTCATCTTTGTGAGATGAAAAAACATAGCAAAAAGCAGACTCACAGAAAGCTTCTTTCCAGTTTTTATCTGAACATATTTTCTTTTTCACCATAGTCCACAATGTGCTCTGGAAGGTCCCTTCGTGGATCCCTCCATGACATTTTTCAAGCTGTGTCATATAAGGGAAATTTTTTCTATGTGAGATGATTACACATATCACAGAGTAGTTTCCTAGAGAGCTTCTTTGAGTTTTTTTCTGAGGCTATTTCCCATTTCACGATCGGCATCAACATGCTCCTGAATGTAACTTGGTACCTGTTACTCCAAAAGTGTTTTCCTGACGCTGTATGAGAAGAGAGGTATAACACTGACTGGAACGCACATATCACAAAGCAGTTCCTCAGAAAGCTTCTCTCCAGTTTCGGTGTGAACATATTTCCTTTTTCACCATTAGCCTCAATATGCTCCCGATTATCCCATCACATGCTAAACATACACAGGGCTAGAAAACTGCTCAATGAAAAGAGAGCTTTATCTGAGTGAGAGTAATTAAGACAGCACAGAGCAGTTTCACAGAAAGACTCCTTCTGGATTTTACCTGAGGATATTTGTTTCTCCATATTCTAAGGATCATTCCCAAATGTCCCTCCTCAGATTCCAAAAAAACAGTGATTTCAAGCTGTTCAATCCAAAGAATGGTTTAACTTTAGGGTACGAATACTCACATCGCAAATCAGTTGCTCAGAACTTTTCTCTGCAGGTTTCATCGGAAGACGTTTCCTTGCTCACCACAAGCCTCCAGGCTACACTAAATATCCCTTCACAGATTCTTCAAAGACAGAGTTTGGAAACTGGGCAACATAGAGTAAGCATTAATTCTGTGAATTGAATGCACATATCAGAGAGCAGATTCTTGGAACGCTTCTTCCTCAATTTTATTTCAGTATATTTCACTATTCGCCATATTCCTCAATGAGTTCCAAAATGTCACTTTTTCAGTTTCACAGGAACAGGGTTCAAACACTGCCTTATGAGAATAGAGGTACAACTCCCTGAATGGAATGCATACATCTCAAAGTAGTATCTCAGAAAGCTTCGATTCAGTTTTTATCGGAAGACATCTCCTCTTTCACCATAGGACTGAATGTGCTCCTGAATGTCCCTTCTTGGAACTGTGCATGATGGAGTTTCCAAACTGCGTAATATAATTAATGTTTTAAGTACGTGAGACAAATAAATATATCTAACAGAAAGCAGTTTCACAGAAATCTTCTTTCCAGTTTTTGTCTGAGGATATTTCATTTTCCACCATAGCCCTCCCTAAAATCTGGAATATCTCTTGGTAGCTTATTCTCCAAAAGGGATTCAGGAATCCTCTAGGAGAAGAAAAGTATATTTCTATGAGTGGAATTCACACGTCACAAAGCAGCTCCTCAGAAAGCTTCTCTCCAGTTTCTATCTGAAGACGTTCCTTTCACACCGTAAGCCTCCAAGCAATCCAGAATATCCCTACGAAGACTAAGCAAAAACAGTGTTGTGATACAGCTCAATGAAAAGAGAAGCTTAACTGTGTGAGCGGAATTCACGTGACACATATCAGTTTCACCGGAAGCTTCCATCTGGTTTCTGTCTGAGGTTATTTCTTTCTCAGGATATTCTAAAGAGCGTTTCCAAATTTCCTTTCTCAGAATCCACGAAAACAGTGATTTCAAAGTTTTCAATCCAAGGAATGATTTAGCTCTATGTGATGATTACAAACATCACAAAAGAGTTGGGCAGAAAGCTTCTCTCAGATTTTCGATGGAAGACATTTCCTTGCCTCACAAAGACCTCCGGTGGCCACTTACTATACCTTTGCAGAACCCTCATAGAGCCAATTTCAACCTGGGAATTGTAGAGTAAACTTTAACCCTGTGAAAAGAATGGACATGTCAGAGAGCAGTTTCTTCGAGTGCTTCTTTCTGTTTTTTACTGGACGTCATATCACTTTTTGCCATAGTCTTCAATGTACTCTGAATATCACCCTTTTGAATTACAGGAACAGTGTTCAAATTGTGCCTCATGAGAAGAAAGTTGTTACTCCGTGAGTGGAATGCTCACATCGCCAAGCAGTTTCTCAGAAAGCTTGTCTCCAGATATTATCTGACTATATTTCTTATTTCACCATAGGCCTGAATAAGATCCCAACTATCCCTATGAGCATGCATTCATGAGGGATTTTCCAAGCTGCATAATGTAAAAACGCTTCATCTATGTGAGATGAATAAACATACCAAAAAGCAGATTCACAGAAAGCTTATTTCCAGTTTTCATTTGAAGATATTTCCTTTTTCATCATAGTACAGAATGTGCTCCTGAAGGTTCCCTCGTGGAGCCATCTATGACAGTTTCCAAGCTGCGTAACGTAAAGAAAGGTTTATCTATGTGAGATGATTACACATATCACAGAGTAGTTTCCTAGAAAGCTTCTTCCCAGTTTTTGTCTGAGGCTATTACCCTTCTCACCATCAGCATCAACATGCTCCCGAATATCGCTTCATACCTGTTTCCCCAAAAGGGATTCCCCAATGCTGTATGAGAAGAGAGGCAAAGCACTGTGACTGGAATGCACACGTCACAAAGCAGTTTCTCGGAAAGCTTCTCTCCAATTCTGATCTGAACATGTTTCCTTTTTCACCGTTACCCTCAAAGTGCTCCGGAATATCCCATCACATACTAAACATACACAGGGCTAGAAAACTGCTCAATGAAAAGAGAGGCTTATCTGAGTGAGGGGAATTATGATGACACAGAGCAGTTTCACAGAAAGTTTCCTTCTGGATTTTACCTGAGGATATTTCTTTCTTCATATTATAAGGGTCGATCCCAAATGTTCTTCCTCAGATTCCACAAAAAAAATGATTTCAATCTGCTCAATCCAAAGAACGTTTTAACTCTAGGAGACGAATACACACATAGCAAAGCAGTTGAACAGAACGTTTCTTTTCTGGTTTCATCGGAAAACGTTTCCTCGCTCACCACAGGCCTCCGAGCGTCACTAAATATCCCTTCACAGATACTTCAAAGACAGAATTTCGAAACTGGGCAACACAGAGTAAGCATTAACACTGTGAATTGAATGCACATATCAGAGAGCCGTTTTTTGGAATGCCTCTTCCTCGATTTTATTTCAGTTTATTTCTTTTTTTTTTTTCTTATACTTTAAGTTCTAGGGTACATATGCATAACGTGCAGGTTTGTTACATATGTATACTTGTGCAATGTTGGTGTGCTGCACCCATCAACTCGTCA
>NW_012118299.1:234995-235514 GCF_000951035.1 Colobus angolensis palliatus | reverse complement strand
TTGGCTGTATGAATGTCTTCTTTTGAGAAATGTCTGTTCATATCCTTTCCCCACTTTTTGATGGGGTTGTTTGTTTTTTTCTTGTATATTTGTTTTCTTTGGCCCTATAGTCTTCAATGGGATCCGAAATATCTGCTCTCAGATTCCACAAAAGCAGGGCTGGCCAAAGTCTCCAGGAACTACCGGTGTATCTCAGTGAGTTGAATTTACACAGCACAAAGCAGATTCTCAAAAAGCGACTTTCTTTTTTGAGCTGAGGTTTTTTATGGTCTCAGATCGCCACCATGTGTCTTATTGTAGATTCTGCGAAGACACTGTTAGCAAGCTTCACAATGAAACTGGTGAAGTAACTCTATGAGCTGAACTGACCCACAACCAGGAAATTTCTGAGAAGGCTTCTCCGTAGCTTTTTCGGACGATTTTTAATTACTCACCATGGGATTCAACGAGATCCAAGATATCTCTTCTGAGATTCCACAAAATCACTGCTAGGAAACTCCTCCATGAAAGAGTGGTGTA
>NW_012118299.1:206070-234550 GCF_000951035.1 Colobus angolensis palliatus | reverse complement strand
CAGTTTTTATCTGAGGATATTTCCTTTTTCACCATAGCCCACAATGAGCTCCCAAATATCAGTCTGCAGAATCCACGAATGCAGTGTCAGCAAACTGCTACTAGAAAGAAAATGTGAAACTCTGCATGATGAATTCACACACCAGAAAACAATTTCTCAGAAAGCTTCTTTCTAGTTATTATCTGAGGATATGTCTTTTTTCACGCTAGGCCTCGATGCGCTCCCAAATATCACTTCACAGATTCCTCAATAGTGTTAGAAAACTGACTCATGAAGGTTAGGTTGTAACTCTATGAGATGAATTCACTTATCATAAACAAGTTTCTCACAAAGCTCCTTTCTAGTTTTGATTTGAGGATATTTCCTTTGTCACCGTAAGCTTCATTGCGATAAGAAATATCCCAATGTAGATTTCAAGGAAACACTGTTAGCAAACGGATGAATGGAAAGGAAAGTATAACTCTGTGGGTTGCATTCACATGTCACAATGCAGTTTCTCAGGACGCTTCTTTCTGGTTTTTATCTGTGGATATTTCCTTTTTGACCATAGCCCTCAATGAGCTCCCAAGTATCACTTTGCAGAATCCATGAAAACAGTGTTAGCAAAGTGCTACCAGAAGGCAACGGTGCAACTCTGCGTGATAAATTCACACATCAGAAAGCAGTTTCTCAGAAAGCCTCTTTCTAGTTATTGTCTGAGGATATTTCCTTTTTCACCATAGGAGTCAATGTGCTCCAAATATCACTTTGCAGATTCCACGAGAAGAGTGTTAGCAAACTGCTTCATGAAGATTAGCTTGTAACTCTGTGGGATGAATTCACATATCACAAAGCAGTTTCTCACTAAACACCTTTTTAGTTTTTATTTGATCATATTTTCTTTGTCATCGTAAGTTTCATTGCGCTAAGAAATATCCCAATGTAGATTTCCAGAAAACACTGTTAGCAAACGGATCCATGGAATCGAAAGTGTAACTCTGTGAGTTGCATTCACAAGTCACAATGCAGTTTCTCAGAACGCTTCTTTCCAGTTTTTATCTGAAGATATATCCTTATTCACCACAGGCCTCAATGAGCTCCCTAATACCACTTTGCAGATTCCACGTTAACGGTGTTAGCCAACTGCTTCATGAGGTCAACGTTGTTACTCTGAGAGATGAATGCACATATCACAAAGAAGTTTGTCACAAAGCTTCTATCAAGGTTTTAATTGAGGATATTTCCTCTATCAGTGTATGCCTCAATGCGATCCAATGTAGCCATTCTCAGGTTCCTCAAAGTCGTTCCTATTTGACTGCTCCATGAAATGTAACTGTAACTCTGTGAGATGTATTCAAACATCACAAAGAAATCTCTGAGAAAGCTTCCTTCTAGTATTTATTTGAGGATACTTCCTCTGTCACCATAAGCTTCATTGGGCTAAGAACTCTTCCACTGCAGATTTCGTGAAAACTGTGTTAGCAAACTGATCCCCAAAGAGAAAAGTGTAACTGTGTGAGTTGCATTCATGCATCACAATGCCGTTTCTCTGAACGCTTCTTTCCAGTTTTTGTCAGAGGATATTTCCTTTTTCACCGTAGCCCTCAATGAGCTCCCAAATATCACTTTGCAGAATCCACGAAAACAGTGTTAGCAAACTGCTACTAGAAGGGAAAGGTGGAACTCTGCATCAGGAATTCCCACATCAGAAAGCAATTTCTCAGAAAGCTTCTTTCTAGTTATTATCTGAGGATATTTCCTTTTCCACCATAGGCCTCAATGCGCTCCCAAATATCACTTTGTAAATTCCACGACAACAGTTTTAGAATACTGCCTCATGAAGACAAGGTTGTGACTCTATGAGATGAATTCGCATATCAGAAATATGTTTCTCAGAAAGGTGCTTTATACTTTTTATTTGGGGAGATTTCCTTTGTCACCATAAGCTTCATTACGCTAAGAAATATCCCAAAGTAGATTTCAAGAAAACACTGGTAGCAAATGGATCCATGGAAAGGAAAGTGTAACCCTGTGAGTTGCATTCACATGTCACTATAGAGTTTCTCAGAACGCTTCTTTCCAGTTTTTATCTGAGGATATTTCCTTTTTCACCATAGCCCTCCATGGGCTCCCAAATATCACTTTGCCAATTCCACGAGAACAGTCTTAGTGAATGGCTTCATGAGGAGAAAGCTGTAACTCTCTGAGATGAAATCACAGATTACAAAGAAGTTTCTCAGAAAGCTTCTTTGTCACTTTTTTTGGAGGATATTTCTTTTGGCCGTATAGTTTTCAATGGGATCCGAAATATCAGTTCTCAGATTCCACAAAAGCAGGTCTAGCCAATGGCTCCACGAGCTACCAGTGTATCTCAGTGAGTTGTATTCACACAGCACAAAGCTGTTTCTCAGAAAGCGTCTTTCTTTTTTTGAGCTGAGGTTATTTGTGGTCTCGGAGCTCCACTTTGTGTCTTATTGCAGGTTCTGCGAAGACACTGTTAGCAAACTTCTAAATGAAAACTATAAAGTAACTCTGTGAGCTGAACTCACCCACAACCAAGAAGTTTTTGAGACGGCTTCTCTGCAGATTTGTCTGAGGATATTTCATTACTCACCATGGGATTCAACGATATCCAAGATATCTCTTCTGAGATTTCAACAAATCACTGCTAGCAATCTCGTGCATTAAATAGTCGTGTAACACTTTGATGTGAATTCACACATCACAGAGGAGTTTCTCAGAAAGCTTCATTCCGGTTTTTCTCAGAGGCTATTTCCTTTGTCCTTCTAATCTTGAAACCCATCCGAATTATCATTTCTCAGAATCCACAAAAAAGCTGCTAGCAAACGGCAGCACGAAGTAGTGGTGTAACTCTGTGAGATGAAGTCACATATAAGAAAGCAATTTCTCAGAAAGCTTCTATCACTTTTTTATCTGAGGATATTTCCTTTCTTACTGTAATCTGCATAGCACTAAGAAGTATCCCATTGCAGATTTCAAGAAAACTGTGTTAGCAAACTGATCCATGAAGAGAAAAGGGTAACGGTGTGAGTTGCATTCACACATTGCAATGCAGTTTCTCTGAATGCTTCTTTCCAGTTTTTGTCTGAGGCTATTTCCCTTTTCACCACAGGCAGCACATGGTCCCGAATATCGCTTGGTACTTGTTTCTCCAAAAGGTTTCAGCGACGCTGTATGAGAAGAGAGGTATAACACTGTCAGTGGACTGCACACGTCACAAAGCAGTTCCTCAGAAAGCTTCTCTCCAGTTTCGGTCTGAACATATTATTTTTTTCAGCGTCCGCATCAAAGTGCTCCCGAATATCCCATCACATGGTAAACATACACAGGTTTAGAACACTTCTCAATGAAAAGAGAGGCTTAACTGAGCCAAAGAAATTAGGACGAAACAGAGCAGGTTCACAGAAAGCTTCCTTCTGGATGTTACCTGACGGTATTTCTTTCTCCATACTCTAAGGATCATTTCCAAATGTCCTTTCTCAGATTCTACAAACACAGTGTTTTCCAGTTGCTCAATCCAAGGAATGGTTTAACACTTTGAGACAAATACACACATCACAAAGCAGTTGCTCAGAAAGTTTCTCTGCAGGTTTCTATGGAAAATGTTTCCTTGTTTACCACAACACTCTGGGCGTCACTAAATATCCCTTCACAGATTCTTCAAAGACTGAGTTTCCAAACTGGGCAACATAGAGTAAGAATTAACTCTTCGAAGTGAGTGCACATATCAGAGATCAGATTCTTGGAACACTTCTTCCTTGATTTTATTTCAGTATATTTCCTCGTACTCATAGTCCTCGATGTGCTCCGAAATATCACTTTTTGTTTCACAGGAACAGTGTTCAAACACTGATTCGTGAGAAAAGAGGTGTAATTCCTTGAGTGGAATACGTACATCAAAAAGTAGTTTCTCAGAAAGCTTCTATCCAGTTTTTATCTGAAGATATCTCCTCTTTCAACATAGGCCTGAATGTGCTCTTGAATATCCCTTCGCAGATCCATGCATGACGGAGTTTCCAAACTGTGTAATATAAGAAAAGTTTTAACTATGCGAGATGAATCAATATATCTAACACAAAGAAGTTTCACAGAAATCTTCTTTCCATTTTTTGTCTGAGGTTATTTCCTTTTTCACCATAGCAGTCCCTCTACTCCCGAATGTCTCTTGGTAGCTTTTTCTCCAAAAGAGATTCTGGACTCCTCTATGAGAAGAAAGGTATATTTCTCTGAGTGGAATGCACACGTCACAAAGCAGCTCTTCAGAAAGCTTCTCTCCAGTTTCTGAAGACGTTTCCTTTCTCAACGTAAGCCTCAAAATGGTCCTGAATATCCCTTTGGAAACTAAACAAAAACAGTGTTATGATACTACTCAATGGAAAAAGAAGCTTAATGGTGTGAGCAGAATTCATGTGACACAGAGCAGTTTCACAGAAAGCTTCCTTCTGGTTTCTCTCTGAGGTTATTTCTTTTTCAGGATATTCTAAAGAGAATTTCCAAATGTCCTTTCTCAGATTCCACAGAAACAGTGATTTCAAACTGCTCAATCCAAAGAATGATTTCACTCTGTGAGATGAATACGAACATCACAAAAGGGTTGCACAGAAAGCTTCTCTCCAATTTTCAATGGAAGACATTTCCTTTCTCGACACAGGCCTCCGGTTGCCACTTATGATCCCTTCCCAGAACCCTCAAAGACTGACTTTCAAACTGAGAAATGTCGAGTAAGCTTTAACTCTGTGAAAAGAATGGATATGTCAGAGAGCAGTTTCTTCATCTGATTCTTCTGTTGTTTTTTGGATGACATTTCACTTTTTGCCATGTGCTCTGAATATCACTCTTTTGGTTTTACAGGAACACTGTTCAAACTGTGCCTTATGAGAAGAAATTTATAACTCCCTGAGTAGAATGCACACATCACTAAACAGTTTCTCAGAAAGCTTCTCTCCAGTTTTTATCTGACTGTATTTCCTATTTCACCATTGGCCCAAATGTGGTCCGAAATATCCCTTTGCAGATCCATCCAGGAGGGAGTTTCCAAGGTGTGTAATATAAAGAAAGCTTTATCTATGTGAGATGATTACACATATCACAATAGAGTTTTCTAGAAAGTTTCTTTCCGGTTTTTCTTTGAGGCTATTTCCCTTTTCACCATCGGCATCAACATGCTCCTGAATGTCACTTGGTACCTGTTTGTCCAAAAGGGTTTCCTCAACGTTGTAAGAGAAGAGCGGTTTAACACTGTGAGTGGAATGCACACGTCACAAAGCAGTTCCTCAGAAAGCTTCTTTCCAGTTTCGGTCTGAACATATTTCCTCTTTCACCGTAAACTTCAAAATCCTCCTGAATATCCCATCACACGCTCAACATACACAGGGTTAGAAAACTCCTCAATGAAAAGAGAGGCTTAACTGAGTAAGAGGAATTAAGGTGACTGCAGCAGTTTAACAGAAAGCTTCCTTCAGGATTTTACCTGAGGATATTTCATTCTCCATATTCTAAGGATCGTTCCCAAACGTCCTTCCTCATATTCCACAAAAACTGTGTTTCCAAGCTGCTCAAACAAAATAATGGTTTAACTCTATGAGACGAATACACACATCACAAAGCAGTTGCTCACTACGTTTCTCTGTAGGTTTCATCAGAAGATGTTTCCTTGCTCACCACAAGCCTCCGAGCTTCACTAAATATCCCTTCACAAATTCTTCAAACAAAGAGTTTTGAAACTGGGCAACATAGAATATGCATTAACTCTGTGAAGTGAATGCACATATCAGAGAGCAGATTCTTGGAACGCTTCTTCCTCAATTTTATTTCAGTACATTTCACTATTCGCCATAGTCCTCAATGCGCTCCGAAATATCACATGTTCGGTTTCACAGGAAGAGTGTTCATACATTGCCTTGTGAGAAAAGAAGTATAACTCCCTGAGTGGAATGCATACATCACAAGGTAGTTTCTCAGAAAGCTTCTACCCAATTTTTCTCTGAAGATATCTCCTCTTTCACCGTAGGCCTGATTGTGCTCCTGAATGTCCCATCATGGATCCGTGCATGACTTAGTTTCCAAACTGAGTAATATAAGAAAAGTTTTAACTATGCGAGATCAATCAGTATAACGAACACAAAGCAGTTTCACAGAAATCTTCTTTCCAAATTTTGTCTGAGGATATTTCCTTTTTCACCATAGCCGTCCCTATTCTCCCAAATGTCTCTTGATAGCTTTTCCTCCAAAAGGGATTCTGGAATCGTCTATGAGAAGAAAGGTATATTTGTGTGAGTGGAATGCACACATCACAGAGCAGCTCCTCAGAAAGCTTCTCTCCATTTTCTAACTGAAGATGATTCCTTTCTCACTGTAAGCTTCAAAGCACTTGGGAATGTCCCTGCGCTGACTAAACAAAAACACTGTTATGATACTGCTCAATGAAATGAGAAGTTTAACTGTGTGAGCCATATTCACCTGACACAGAGCAGTTTCACAGAAAGTTTCCTTCTGGTTTCTCTCTGAGGTTATTTGTTTTTCAAGATATTCTAAAGAGCGTTTACAAATGTCCTTTCTCAGATTCCACAGAAACAGTGATTTCAAACTGCTCAATCCAAAGAATGATTTACCTCTATGAGATGAATACAAATGTCACAAAAGAGTTGCACAGAACGCTTCTCTCTGATTTTCGATGGAAGACATTTCCTTGCTCGACACAGGCCTCCAGTTGCCACTTACTATCCCTTTGCAGAACCCTGAAAGACCAACTTTCAAAGTGGGAAATGTATAGTAAGCATTAAACCTGTGAAAAGAATGGACATGTCAGAGAGCAGTTTCTTCAAGTGCTTCCTTCTGTTTTTATTGGAAGACATTTCACTTTTTGCCATAGTCTTCAATGTGCTCCGAATATCACTCATTTGGTTTTACAGGAACAGTGATCAAACGGTGTCTTATGAGAAGAAAGTGATAACTCCCTGTGTGGAATGCACAAATCACCAAGCAGTTTTTCAGAAAGCGTCTCTCCAGTTTTTATCTGACTATATTTCCTATTTCACCATAGGCCCGAATGTGATCCCAAATATCCCTTCACGGATCCATCCTCGAGGGAGTTTTCATGCAGCATAATGTAAAGAAAGCTTCAACTATGTGAGATGAATAAACACATCAAAAAGCAGATTCACAGGAAGTTTCTTTCCAGTTTTTTTCCGAAAATATTTCCTTTTTCACCATGGTCCTGAATGTGCTCCGGAAGATCCATTCATGGATCCGTCCATGACAGTTTCCGAGCTGCGTGATATAAAGAAAGCTTTATCTATGTGAGAAGATTACACATATCACAGAGTAGTTTCCTAGAAAGCTTCTTTCCAGTTTTTGTCTGAGACTGTTTCCCTTTTCACCATCGGCATCAACATGCTCCCGAATATCACTTGGTACCTGTTTGTCCAAAAAGGTTTCCCTGACGCTGCATGAGAAGAGAGGTATAACACTGTGACTGAAATGCACACATCACAAAGCAGTTCCTCGGAAAGCTTCTCTCCAGTTTTGGTCTGAACATATTTCCTTTTCACTGTCAGCCTCAAAGTACTCCCGAATATCCCATCACAAGCTAAACATACACAGGGTTAGAAAACTACAAAATGAAGAGAGATTTAACTGAGTGAGAGGAATTAAGACAACAGAGAGCAGTTTCACAGAAAGCTTCCTTCTGTATTTTACCTGAGGATATTTCTTTCTCCATATTCTTAGGATCGTTCCCAAAGTCCTTCCTCAGATTCCACAAAAACAGTGATTGCAAGTTGCTCAACCAAAGAATGGTTTAACTCTATGAGACGAGTACACACATCACAAAGCAGTTAGAGAGAAAGTTTCTGTGCTGGTTTCATTGTAAGATGTTTCCTTGCTCACCACAAGCCTCTGGGCGCCACTAAATATCCCTTCACAGATTCTTCAAAGACAGAGTTTTGAAACTGGGCAACATAGAGTAAGCATTAACCCTGTGAAGTGAATGCACATATCAGAAAGCAAATTAGTGCAACGCTTCTTCCTTGATTTTATTCCAGTATATTTCACTATTCGCCATAGTTCTGAATGCGCCCTGAAATATCGCTTTTTTGGTGTCACAGGAACGATGTTCAAACACTGCCTTGTGAGAATATGGGTAAAACTCCCTGAGTGTAATGCATAAATCACAAAGTAGTTTCTCAGAAAGCTTCTATCCAGTTTTTTAGTGAAGATATCTCTTCTTTCAGCATAGGCCTGAATGTGCTCCCGAATGTCCCTTCGTGGATCCATGCATGATGTGGATCCAAATTGTGTAAAATAAGAAAATTTTTAACTATGCGAGATGAATCAATATATCTAACATAAAGCAGTTTCACAGAAATCTTCTTTCCAGTTTTTGTGTGAGGATATTTCCTTTTTCACCACAGTCATCCTTATACTCCCGATTGTCTTTTGGTAGCTTTTCCTCCAAAAGGGGTTCCGAAATCCTCTATGAGAAGAAAGGTACATTTCTGTAAGTGGAATGCACACGTCACAAAGCAGCTCCTCAGAAAGTTTCTCTCCAGTTTCTATCTGAAGAAGTTTCCTTTCTCTCCGCAAGGCTCAAGGTGCTCCTGAATATCCCTTCGCAGACCAAACGAAAACAGAATTATAATACTGCTCAATAAAAAAAGAAGCTTAACTGTGTGAGCAAAATGCACGTGACACAGAGCACTGTCACAGAAAGCTTCCTTCTGGATTCTCTCTGAGGTTATTTCTTTTTCAGGATATTCTAAAGAGCGTTTCCAAATGTCCTTTCTCAGATTCCACATAAACAGTGATGTCAAACTGCTCAATCCAAAGAATGATTTCACTCTATGAGGTGAATACAAACATCACAAAAGCGTTGTGATGAAATCTCTTTAATTTTCAATGGAAGACATTTCCGTGCTCGACACAGACTTCAGGTTGCCACTTACTATCCCTTCGTGGAACTCCCAAAGACCGACATTCAAAATGGGAAACGTAGAGTAAGACTTAACCCTGTGAAAAGAATGGACATGTCAGAGAGCAGTTTCTTCGAGTGCTTCTTTTGGTTTTTTATTGGCAGACATTTCACTTTTTTCCATAGTCTTCCATTTTTCGGGAATATCACCCTTATGGTTTTACAGGAACAGTGTTAAAACTGTGCTTTTTTTTTTTTTTTTATTAGTTAAGAGTGCTAGGCTGGATGCAATGGCTCATGCCTGTAATCCCAGCACTTTTTTTTTTTATTATTATACTTTAAGTTCTAGGGTACATGATGAGAGGATGCTTATAACTCCCTGAGTGGAATGCACACATCACTAAGCAGTTTCTCAGAAAGCTTCTCTCCAGTTTTTATCTGACTATATTTCCTATTTCACCATTGGCCCGAATGTGGTCTGAAATATCCCTTCGCAGATCCATCCACAAGGGAGTTTCCAAGCTGCATAATGTAAAGAAAGCTTCATCTATGTGAAATGAACAAACATAGCAAAAAGCAGATTCACAGAAAGCTTCTTTCCAGCTGTTGTCTGAAAATATTTCCTTTTTCACCATAGTCCTGAATGTGCTCTCAAATGGCCCTTCGTGGATCCATCCATGACAGCTTCCAAGCTGTGTAATGTAAAGAAAGCTTTAAAAATGTGAGGTGATTACACGTCTCACAAAGTAGTTTCCTAGAAACCTTCTTTCCAGTTTTTGTATGAGGCTATTTCGTTTTTCACCATCTGCATCAACATGCTCCCAAATATCACTTGGTACTTGTTTCTCCAAAAATGTTTCGCCAATGCTGTATGAGAAGAGAGATATGACACTGTGACTGGAATGCACACATCACAAAGCAGTTCCTTGGAAAGCTTCTCTCCGGTTTTGGTCTGAACACATTTCCTTTTTCACTGTTAGTGTCAAAGTGTTCCCGAATATTCCATCACGTGCTAAGCATACACAGGTCTACAAAACTGCTCAATGAAAAGGGAGGCTTACCTGAGTTAGAGGAATTAAGACGACACAGAGCAGTTTCACAGAAAGCTGCCTTCTGGATTTTACCTGAGGATAATTCTTTCTCCATATTCTAAGGATCATTCCTAAATGTCCTTCCTCAGATTTCACAAAAACAGTGATTTCTAGGTGCTCAATCCAAAGAATGGTTTAACTCTAGGAGATGGATACATGCATCGCAAAGCAGTTGCTCAGAACGATTCCCTGCTGGTTTCATCGGAAGACATTTCCTCACTCACTACAAGACTTCAGGCATCACTAAATATCCCTTCTAGATATTTCAAAGACAGAATTTCAAAAATGGGTAACATAGAGTAAGGATTAACCCTGTGAAATGAAGGCACATAGCAGATATCAGATTCTTGGAACGCTTCTTCCTCGATTTTATTTCAGTATATTTCACTATTCACCGTAGTCCTCAATGTGTTCCAAAATATCACTTTCTCCGTCTCACAGGAACAGTGTTCAAACACTGCCTTGTGAGAAAAGTGGTGTAACTCCCTGAGTGGGATGCATATATCACAATGTAGTTTCTCAGAAAGTTTCTAACCAGTTTTTATCTGAAGATATCTCCTCTTTCACCATAGGCCTGAATGTGCTTCCGAACGTCCTTTGGCAGATCTCTGCATGAGGGAGTTTCCAAACTGTGTAATATAATAACAGTTTTATAAAATAAACTTTTATATTAAAAGTTTTAGTTTTAAACTAAACTTTTAGTTTAACATAATTAAACTTTTATATTAAAAGTTTAATACAACTAAACTTTTAACTATGCAAGAGAAATAAATATATCTAACACAAAGCAGTTTCACAGAAATCTTCTTTCCAGGTGCTGGTTGAGGAGATTTTTGTTTACACCATAGTCAGCGCTATACTCCTGAATATCTCTTGGTAGCTTTTTCTCCAATAGGGATTCCAGAATCCTCTAGGAGAAGAAAGGTATATTTTTGTGAGTGTAATGCACATGTCACTAAGCAGCTCCTCAGAAAGCTTCTCTCCAGTTTCTATCTGAAGACGTTTCCTTTCTCACCATAAGCATCAAAGCCCTCCAGAGTATCCCTTAGTAGACTAAATATAAACAGTGTTATGATACAGCTCAATGAAAAGAGAAGCTTTACTGTGTGAGCAGAATTCACGTGACACAGAGCAGTTTCACAGAAAGCATCCTTCTGGTTTCTCTATGAGGTTATTTCTTTTTCAGGATATTCTAAAGAGCGTTTCCAAATGTTCTTTCTCAGATTCCACAGAAACAGTGATTTCAAACTGCTCAATCCAAAGAATGATTTAACTCTATTAGATGAATACAAACATCACAAAGATTTGGGCAGAAATCTTCTCTCCGATATTCGACGGAAGACATTTCCTTGCCCCACAGAGGCCACCGGTTGTCACTTACTATCCCTTCGCAGAAGACTGAAAGACCAACATTCAAACTTGGAACTGTAAAGTAAGCTTTAACAGTGTGAAAAGAATGGACATGTCAGGGAGCAGTTTCTTTGAGTGCTTCTTTCTGTTTTTTATTGGACGTCATTTCACTTTTTGCCATCGTCTTCAATGTGCTCCGAATATCACTCTTTTGGTTTCACAGGAACAGTGATCAAACTGTGCCTTATGAGAAGAAAGTTATAACTCCCTGATTGGAATGCACACATCACCAAGCAGTTTCTCAGAAAGCTTCTCTCCAGTTCTTATCTGACTATATTTGCTATTTCACCATAGGCCCGAATGGGACCCCAAATATCCCTTCGCGGATCCATCCACGAGGATGACTCCAAGGTGTGTATTGTAAAGAAAGCTTCATGCTTGTAAGACAAATAAACATATCAAAAAGCAGATTCACAGAAAGCTTCATTCCAGTTTTTCTCTGAAGATGCTTCCTTTAACACCATAGTCCAGAATGTGCTCCTGAAGGTCCTTTCGTGGATCCGTCCATGACCGTTTCCAAGCTGCGTTATGTAAATAAAGCTTTACCTATATGAGATGATTACACATATCCTAGAGTGGTTTCCTAGAAAGATTCTTTCCAGTTTTTGTCTGAGGCTATTTCCCTTTTCACCAACGGCATCAACATGCTCCCACATATCACTTGGTACCTGTTTATCCAAAAGGGCCTCCCTGATGCTGCATGAGAAGAGAGGTATAACACTGTGACTGGAATACTCACATCACAAAGCAGTTCCTTGGAAACCTTCTTTCCAGTTTCGGTCTGAAGATATATCCTTTTTAATCATTAGTCTCAAAGTGCTCCCGAATATCCTATCACACGCTAAACATACACAGGGTTAGAAAACTGCTCAATTAAAAGAGAGGCTTATCTGACTGAGAAGAATTAAGAGCAGTTTCACAGAAAGCTTCCTTCTTGATTTTACCTGAGGATATTTTTTCTCCATATTATAAGGTTCGATCCAAATGTCCTTCCTCAGATTCCACAAAAACCGTGATTTGACATTGCTCAATCCAAAGAATGCTTTAACTCTAGGAGACGAATACACACATCACAAAGCAGTTGCTCAGAACGTTTCTCTGCAGATTTCATCGGTAGACGTTTCCTCGCTCACCACAAGCCTTGGGGCATCACCAAATGTCCCTTCACAGATTCTTCAAAGACAGAGTTTTGAAACTGGGCAATGGAAAGTAAATATTAACTCTGTGAAGTGAATGCACATATAAATAGCAGATTGCTGGAATGCTTCTTCTACAATTTTATTTCAGTATATTTCATTACTCACCATAGTCCTCACTGCGTTCCGAAATATCACTTTTTTGGTTTCACAGAAACGGTGTTCAAACACTGCCTTGTGAGAAAAGAGGTACATCTCCCTTACTGGAATGCATACATCACAAAGGAGTTTCTCAGAAAGCTTCTATCCAGTTTTTATCTGAAAATATCTCCTCTTTCATCGTAGACCTGAATGTGCTCCCGAATGTCCTTTTGCAGACCTGTGCATGACGTAGTTTCCAAAGTGCATAATGTAATTAAAGTTTTAACTATGCAAGACGAATAAATATATGTAACACAAAATAGTTTCACGGAAATCTTCTTTCCAGTTTCTGTGTGAGGATATTTCCTTTTTCTTCATAGTCATCGCTATAACCCCAAATATCTCTTGGGAGCGTTTCTTCCAAAAGGGATTCCAGAATCCTCTAGGAGAAGAAAGGTATATTTCTGTGAGTCAAATGCACACGTCACTAAGCAGGTCCTCAGAAAGCTTCTCTCCAGTTCCTATCTGAAGACATTTCCTTTCTCACCGTAATCCTCAAAGCCCTCCAGACTATCCCTTCACAGACTAAACAAAAGCAGTGTTATGATACAGCTCAATGAAAAGAGAAGCTTAACTGTGTATGCAGAATTCACGTGACACAGAGCAGTTTCACATAAAGCTTCCTTCTGGTTTCTCTCTGAGATTATTTCTTCTTCAGGATATTCTAAAGAAAGTTTCCAAATGTCCTTTCTCAGATTCCACAGAAACAGTGATTTCAAACTGCTCAATGCAGAGAATGATTTAACGCTATGATATAAATACAAACATCACAAAAGGGTTGTGCAGAAAGCTTCTCTGCAATTTTTGATGTAAGGCATTTCCTTGACTCACACTGGCCTCTGGTCACCACTTACTATCCCTTCGCAGAATCTTCAAAGACTGACTTTCAACCTGGGAAATGTAGAGTTAACTTTAACACTTTGAAAAGAATTTACATGTCAGAGAGCAGTTTCCTCGAGTGCTTCTTTATGTTTCTTATTGGACGACATTTCACTTTTTGCCATAATCTTCAATATACTCCGAAAATCACTCTTTAGGTTTTACAGGAACAGTGTTCAAACTGTGCCTTACGAGAACAAAGTTCTAATTCCCTGAGTGGAATGCACACATCACCAAGCAGTTTCTCAGAAAGCTTCTCTCCAGTTTCTAGCTGACTGTATTTCCTCTTTCACCGTAGGCCCGAATGTGACCCCAAATATCCCTTTGTGGACCATCCACGAGGGAGTTTCCAAGCTGCGTAATGTAAAGAAAGCTTCATCTGTGTGAGATGAATAAACATAGCAAAAACTGTTTCACAGAAAGCTTCTTTCAAGTTTTTATCTGAAGATATTTCCTTTATCACCATAGTCCAGAAGGTGGTGCTCCCGAAGGTCCTTTCCTGGATTCGTCCATGACAGTTTCCAAGCTGTGTAATGTAAAGAAAGCTTTATCTCTGTGAGATGATTAGAGATATCAGAGAGTATGTTCCTAGAAAGCTTCTTTCCAGTTTTTGTCTGAGACTACTTCCCTTTTCACCAACGGCAACAACATGCTCCCGAATATTACTTGGTACCTGTTTCTCCAAAAGGGTATCCCCGACTCTGTATTAGAAGAGGGGTATAATACTGTGACTGGAATGCACACGTCAGAAAGCAGTTCCTCTGAAAGCTTCTCTCCAGTTTCAGTCTGAACATATTTCCTTTTTCACTGATAGCCTCAAAGTGCTCCGGAATATTCCATCAAACGCTGAACGTACACAGGGTTAGAAAACTCCTCAATGAAAAGAGAGGCTTAACTGAGCGAGAGGAATTAAAACGACACAGAGTAGTTTCACAGAAAGATTCCTTCTGGATTTTAACTGAGGATATTTCTTTCTCCTTATTCTAAGGATCCTTCCCAAATGTACTTCCACAGATATCCCAGTGATTTCAAGTTGCTCAATAAAAAGAATGGTATAACTTTATGAGATGAACACACATGTCGCAAATTAGTTGCTCCTTAGGTTTATCTACAGGATTCATCAAAAGAAGTTTCCTCGCCCATAGGAAGCTTCCGGGCGTCACTAAATATCCCTTCACAGATTCTTCAAGGACAGAGTTTCGAACCTGGGCAACATAGAGTAAGCATTAACTTCGTGAAGTGAATGCACATATCAGAGAGCAGATTCTTGGAATGCTTCTTCCTCGATTTTATTTCAGTGTATTTCACTATTCGCCATAGTTCCCAATGTGTCCCGAATATCACATTTTCACTTTCACAGGAACAGTGTTATAACACTGCCTTGTAAGAAAAGAGGTAGAAGTCCCTGAGTGGAATGCATACACCACAAAGTAGTTTCTCAGAAAGCTTCTACCCAGTTTTAATCTCAAGATATCTCCTCTTTCACTGTAGGCCTGAATGTGCTCCCGAATGTCCCTTCGTGGATCCATTCATGATGGAGTTTGTAAACTGCATAATATAATTAAAGTTTTAACTATGTGAGATGAATAAGTTTATCAAACACAAAGCAGTTTCACAGAAATCTTCTTTCCAGTTTTTATCTGAGAATATTTCCTTTTTCACCATATCTGTCCCTATACTCCCGAATGTCTCTTCATAACTTTTTCTCCAAAAGGAATTCCGGAATCCTCTATGATATGAAGTGTATACTTCTGGGAGTGGAAGCACATGTCACAAGGCAACTCCCCAGAAACCTTCTCTCCAGTTTCTGTCTAAAGATGTTTCCTTTTTCACCGTAAAGCTCAAATCGCTCCAGAATATTCCTTCACAGACTAAACAAAAACAGTGTCATGATACTGACCAACGAAAAGTGAAGTTTAACTGTGTGAGTGGAATTCAGGTGCCGCAGAGTAGTTTCACAGAAAGCTTCCTTCTGGATTCTCTCTGATATTATTTCTTTTTCAGGGTATTGTAAAGAGCGTTTCCAAATGTTCTTTCTCAGATTCCACAGAAGCAGTGATTTCAAACTACTCAATCCAAAGAATGATTTAACTCTCTGAGATGAATGCAAACATTCCAAAAGAGTTGCCCAGAATGGTTGCTCCAATTTTCGATGGAAGATATTTCCTTGCCTCACTTTGTCCTTCAGTTACCACTTACAATCCCTTCACAGAATGCTCAAAGACAGAATTTCAAACTGGGAAATATAGAGTAAGCTTTAACCCAGTTAAAAGAATGGACATGTCAGTGAGCAGTTTCTTCGAGTGCTTCTTTCTGTTTTCTATGGAATGACATTTCACTTTTTGCCATAGTCTTCAAAGTGCTCCGAATATCCGTCTTTTGTTTTTCCAGGAACAGTTTTCAAACTGTGCCTTATGAGAATGAAGTTATAACTCCCTGAGTGGAATGCACATGACCCCAAGCAGTTTCTCCGAATGCTTCTCTCCAGTTTTTATTTGACTATATTTCCTATTTGACCATAGGCTTGAATATGATCCCAAATATTCCTTCGCAGATCCAACCACGAGAGAGGTTCCAAGCTTCATAATGCAAAGAAAGCTTCATCTATGTGAGATGAATAAACATAGCAGAAAGCAGATTCACAGAATTCATTTTTTCAATTTTTATCTGAAGATACTTCCTTTTTCAGCACAGTCCAGAATGTGCTCCCGAAGGTCCCTCCGTGGATACGTCCATTAGTTTCCCAGCTGCATAATGTAAAGAAAGCTTTATCTATGTGAGATGATTACACATATCACAGAGTAGTTTCCTAGAAAGCTTCTTTCCAGTTTTTGTCTGAGGCTATTTGCCTTTTCACCATCAGCATAAACATGCATCCGAATATCACTTGGTACCTGTTTCTCCAAAATGGTTTCCCCGACTCAGTATGAGAAGAGAGGAATAACACTGTGACTGGAATGCACACATCACAAAGCAGTTCCTCGGAAGGCTACTCTCCATTTTCGGTCTGATCATATTTCCTTTTTCACCGTAGCCTGAAAGTACTCCCGAATATCTCATCACACGCTAAACATACACATTGCTAGAAAACTGCTCAATGAAAAGGGAGGCTTAACTGAGCAAGAGGAATTAAGGTGACACATAGCAGTTTCATGGAAAGATTCCTTCTGTATTTTACCTGAGGATATTTCTTTCTCCATATTCTAAGGATTGTTCCCAAATGTCCTTTCTCAGATTCCACAAAAACAGTGATTTCAAGCTGCTCAATCCAAAGAATGGTTTAACTCTATGAGATGAATACACACATCGCAAAAAAGTTGCTCTGAACGTTTCTCAGCAGGTTTCATCAGAAGACGTTTCCTCACTTACCAGAAGCCTCTGGGCAACACTAAATATCCCTTCACAGATTCCTTAAAGACTGAGTTTCGAAACTGGTCAACACAGAGTAAGCACTAAACCAGTGAGGGGAATGCACATATCAGAGAGCAGATTCTTGGAACGCTACTTCCTCTATTATATTTCTGTATGTTTCAATATTCGCCATAGTCCTCAATGCATTCCGAAATATCACATTTTCAGTTTCACAGGAACAGTGTTCAAACACTGCCTTGTGAGAAAAGAGATAAAGCTCCCTGAGTGGAATGCATACATCACAAAGCAGTTTCTCAGAAAGCTTCTATCCAGTTTTTATCTGAAGATATCTCCTCTTTCACTATAGGCATGAATGTGCTCCCAAGTGTCCCTTTGCGGATCTGTGCATGACGGAGTTTCCAAACTGCATAATATAATTAATGTTTTAACTATGCAAAATGAATAAATATATCTAACACAAAGCAGTTTCACAGAAATCTTCTTTCCAGTGTTTGTCTGAGGATATACACTTTTTATCCATAGTCGTCGCTATACTCTCGAATATCACTTGGCAGCTCTTTACTCCAAAAGGGATTCCGGAATTCTCTAGGAGAAGAAAGGTCTATTTCTCTGAGTGGAAAGCACAAGTCACAAAGCAACTCCTCAGAAAGCTTCTCTCCAGTTTCTATCTGAAGTCGTTTCCTTTCTCACCATAAGCCTCAAAGCCCTCCAGAATATCCCTTCGGAGACTAAACAAAAACCGTGTTATGATATAGCTCAATGAAAAGAGATGCTTAGCTGTTTGAGTGGAATTTATGTGACACAGGTCAGTTTCACAGAACGCTTTCTTCTGGTTTCTCTCTGAGGTTATATTTATTTTCAGGATATTCTAAAAACGTTTCCAAATGTCCTTTCTCAGATTCCACAGAAACAGTGATTTTAAACTGCTCAATCCAAAGAATGATTTATCTCTATGAGATGAATACAAACATCACAAAAGAGGTGCGCAAAAAGCTTCTCTCCAATTTTTGATGGAATACGTTTCCTTGCCTCACACAGGCCTCTGGTCGCCACTTACTATTCCTTTGCAGAACCCTCAAAGACCGACATTCAAGCTGGGAAATGTAGAGGAAGTTTTAACCCTGTGAAAAGAATGGACATGTCAGAGACCAGTTTCTTCGAGTGCTTCTTTCTGTTTATTATTGGATGACATTTCACTTTTTGCCTTAGTCCTCTATGTGCTCCGAATATCACTCTTTTGGTTTTACAGGAGCAGTGTTCAAACTGTGCCTTACGAGAAGAAACTTATAACTCCCTGAGCAGAATGCACACATCACTAAGCAGTTTCTTAGAAACCTTCTTTCCAGTTTTTATCTGACTATATTTCCTGTTTCACCATAGGTCCGAATGTGATCCCAAATATCCCTTCGCGGATCCATCCACGAGGGAGTTTCCAAACTGTGTCATGTAAATAAAGCTTCATCTATGTGACATGAATAAACATATTAAAAAGCAGATTCATAGAAAGCTTCTTTCCAGTTTTCATTGGAAGATATTTCGTTTTTCACCATAGTCCAGAATGTGTTCCCGAAGGTCCTTTTGTGGATCCGTCCATGACAGTTTCCAAGCTGCGTAGTGTAAACACGACTTAATCTATGTGAGATGATTACCCATGTCATAGAGTAATTTCCTAGAAAGCGTCTTTCCAGTTTTTGTCTGAGGCTATTTCCCTTTTCACCATTGACATCAATATGCTCCCGAATATCACTTGATACGTGTTTCTCCAAAAGGGTTTCCATGACGCTGTATGAGAAGAGAGGTATAAAACTGTGATTGGAATGCACACGTCACAAAGCAGTTCCTGTAAAAGATTCTGTCCAGTTTCTGTCGGAACATATTACCTTTTTCACTGTAAGGCACAAACTGCTCCTGAATATCGCATCAAACGCTGTACACACACAGGGATAGAAAACTGCTCAATGAAAAGAGAGGCTTAACTGAGCGAGAGGAATTAAGACGACACATAGCAGTTTCACAGAAAGCTTCCTTCTGGATTGTACCTGATGATACTTCTTTCTCCGTATTCTAAACATCGTTCCCAAATGCCCTTTCTCAGATTCCACAAAAAGAGTGATATGAAGCTGCTCAATACAAACAATGGCATAAATTTATGAGACGAATACACACATCACAAAGCAGTTGCTCAGAAAGTTTCCCGGCAGGATTCATCGTAAGGGGTTTCCATATTCACCAAAAGCCTCCGGGCATCACTAAATATCATTTCAGAGATTCTTCAAAGACAGAGTTCGGAACTGGGCAACATACAGTGAGCATTAACACTGTGAGGTGAATGCACATATCAGAGAGCAGATTCTTCGAATGCATCTTCCTCGATTTTATTTCAGTATATTTCACTATTCCCCATAGTCGTCAATGTGCCCCAAAATATCACTTTTTTGGTGTCACAGGAACAGTGTTCAAACACTGCCTTGTGAGAAAGGAGGTATAAGTCCCTGAGTGGAATGCATACACCACAAAGTAGTTTCACAGAAAGCTTCTATCCAGTTTTTATCTGAAGATATCTCCTCTTTCACCGTAGGCCTGAATGTGCCTCCGAAGGTCCCTTTGCGGATCTGTGCATGAAGGAGTTTCCAAACTGCATAATATAATTCATGTTTTAACTATGCGAAATGAATAAATATATCTAACACAAAGCAGTTTCACAGAAATCTTCTTTCCAGTGTTTGTCTGAGGATATTTTCTTTTTCTCCATAGTTGTCACTATACTCCCGAATATCTCTTGGCAGATTTTTTTTGCAAAACATATTCCGGAATCCTCTAGGAGCAGAAGGGTACATTTCTCTGAGTGGAAATCACATGTCACGAAGCAGATCCTCAGAAAGCTTCTCTCCAGTTTCTATCTGAAGACGTTTCCTTTCTCTCTGTAAGTCTCAATGCCATCCAGAATATACCTTCAGGGACTAAATTAAAAGAGTGTTATGATACAGCTCAATGTAAAGAGATGCTGAACTGTGTGAGTGGAGTTTACATGACACAGATCAGTTTCACAGAATGCTTCCTTTTGGTTTATCTCTGAGGTTATTTTTATTTTCAGGATATTCTAAAGAGCGTTTCCAAATGTCCTTTCTCAGATTCCACAGAAACAGTGATTTCAAACTGCTCAATCCAGAGAAAGATTTAATGCTATGAGATGAATACCAACATCACAAAAATATTGCACAGAAAGCTTGTCTCCGATTTTCGATGGAAGACATTTCCTTGCCTCACACAGGCCTCCGGTCGCCACTTACTATCCCTTCACCAAACCCTCAAAGACCGACTTTCGAAGTGGGAAATGTAGAGTAACATTTATCCCTGTGAAAAGAATGGGCATGTCAGAGATCAGTTTCTTCGGGTGCTTCATTCTGTTTTTTATTGGACGTCATTTCACTTTTAGCCATAGTCTTCAATGAGCTCTGAATATCACCATTTTGGATTAGAGAAACAGTTTTCAACCTGTGCCTTATGAGAAGGTTTTACTCCGTGAGTGGAATGCTCACATCACCAAGCAATTTCTCAGAAATTTTCTCTCCAGTTTTTATCTGACTATATTTCTTTTTTCACAATAGGCTCGAATGTGATCCCAAATATCCCTTCGTAGATTCATCCATGAGAGAGCTTCCAAGCTGCATAATGTAAAGAAACCTTCATCTATGTGAGATGACTAAACACGAAAAAACCAGATTCACAGAAAGCTTCTTTCCAGTTTTTATCTGAAGATATTTCCTTTTTTACCATAGTGCAGAATGTGCTCCAGGAGGTCCCTTCATGGATCCGTCCATGACAGTTTTCAAGCTGCATAACATAAAGAAAACTACATATATTTCAGATTATTACACATATCACAGAGTAGTTTTCTAGAAAGCTTCTTTCCAGTTTTTGTCTGGGGCTATTTCCCTTTTCACCATCGACATCAACATGCTCCCGAATTTAACTTGGTACCTGTTTCTCCAAAAAGCTTTCTCCGACATACACAGGACTAGAAAACTGCTCAATGAAAAGAGAGGCTTATCTGAGTGAGAGGCATAAAGACAGCACAGAGCAGTTTCACAGAAAGTTTTCTTCTGGATTTTACGTGTGGATATTTCTTTCTCCATATTCTAAGGATCGTTCTCAAATGTCCTTCCTCAGAATCCACAAAACCAGGGATTTCAAGCTGCTCAATCCAAAGAATGGTTTCACTCTAGTAGACAAATACCCACATCGCAAAGCATTTGCTCAGAACATTTATCTGCAGAGTTCATTGGAAGACGTTTCCTCACTCACCACAAGCCTCCAGTCATCTCTAAATATCCCTGCACAGATTCTTCAAAGACAGAGTTTTGAAACTGGGCACAAAAATATTAACTCTGTGAATTGAAGGCACATATCAGAGAGCAGATTCTTGGAACACTTCTTCCTCAATTTTATTTCAGTACATTTCACTATTCGACATAGTCCTCAATGCGTTCCTAAATATCAATTTTTCAGTTTCACAGGAAGAGTGTTGAAAGACTGCCTTGTGATAAAAGAGGAATAACATCTTGAGTTGAATGCATACATTACAAAGTAGTTTCTCAGAAAGCTGTGATCCAGTTTTTATCTGAAGATATCTCCTCTTTCACCATAGGGCTGAATGTCCTCCCGAATGTCCCTTCGCAGAACTGTGCATGACGGAGTTTCCAAACTGTGTAATATAATTAAAGTTTTATCTATGCAAGACGAATAAATATATCTAGCACAAAGCAGTTTCACAGAAATCTTCTTTCCTGTTTATGTCTGGGGAGATTTCCTTTTTCATCATATTCCCCCCTGTACTCCCAAATATCTCTTGGTAACGTTTTCCCCAACAGGGATTCCGGAATCCTCTAGGAGAAGAAAAGTATATTTCTGTGAGTGGAATTCACACGTTACAAAGCAGCTCCTCTGAAAGCTTCTCTCCAGTTTGTATCTGAAGACGTTTCCTTTCTCACCAGAAGCCTCAAAGCCCTCCAGAATATCCCTGCACAGACTAAATAAAAACAGTGTTATGATACAGCTCAATGAAAAGAGAAGCTTAACTATGTGAGCAGAATTCAAGTGACACAGAGCAGTTTCACAGAAAGCTTCCTTCTGGTTTCTCTCTGAGGTTATTTCTTTTTCACGATATTCTAAAAAGTGTTTCCAAATGTCCTTTCTCAGATTATGCAGAAAGAGTGATTTCAAACTGCTCACTTCATAGAATCATTTAACGCTATGAGATGAATACAAACTTCACAAAAGAGTTGCGCAGAATGCTTCTCTCCAATTTTCGATGGAGGACATTTCCTTGCATGACACAGGCCTCCGGTAGCCATTTGCTATCCCTTTGCAGAACCCTCAAAGACTGACTTTCAAACTGGGAAATGTAGAGTAAGCTTTAATCCTGTGAAAAGAATGGAAATTTGAGAGCAGTTTCTTCGAATACTGCTTTCTGTTTTTTATTGGTCGCTATTTCACTTTTTGCCATAGTCTTCAAAGTGCTCCGAATATCACTCTTTTGGTTTTACAGGAACAGTGTTCAAACTGTGCCTTATGTGAAGAAAGTTATAACTCCCTGAGTGGAATGTACACATCACCAAGCTGTTTCTCAGAAAGCTTCTCTCCAATTTTTATCTGATTATATTTGCTATTTCACCAGAGGCCTGAATATGATCCCAAATATCCCTTCGTGGATCCATCCATGAGGGAGTTTTCAAGCTGCGTAATGTAAAGCATACTTCATCTATGTGAGATGAATAAACATGGCAAAAGGCAGATTCACAGAAAGCTTCTTTCCAGTTTTTATCGGAACATATTACCTTTTTCACCATAGTCCAGAATGTTCTCCCGAAGGTCCCTTCGTGGATCCGTCCATAACAGTTTCCAAGCTGCGTAATGTAAGGAAAGCTTTATCTATGTGAGATGATTACACATATCACAGAGCATTTTCCTAGAAACCTTCTTTCCACTTTTTGTTTGAGGCTATTTCCCTTTTCACCATCGGCAACAGCATGCTCCCGAATATTACTTGGTATGTGTTTCTCCAAAAGGGTTTCCCCGAGGCTGTATGAGAAGAGAGGTATAACACTGTGACTGGAATGCACACGTCACAAAGCAGTTCCTCTGAAAGCTTCTCTCCAGTATCGGTCTGAATATCTTTCCTTTTTCACCGATAGCTTCAAAGGGCTCCAGAATATCCCATCAAAGTCTAAACATACACAGGGTTAGAAAACTGCTCAATGTAAAGAGAGGCTTAACTGAGCGACAAGAATTAAGAAGACACAGAGCAGTTTCACAGAATTCTTCCTTCTGGATTTTAACTGAGGATATTTCTTTCTCCATATTCTAAGGATTGTTCCCAAATGTCCTTCCTCAGATGTCAAAAAACAGTGATTTCAAGGTGATCAATACAAAGAGTGGTATAATTTTATGAGACGAATATACACATCCCAAAGCCGTTGCTCAGAATGTTTCTCTGCAGGATTCATAGGAAGACGTTTAATTATTTCCCACAAGCCTCCGGCCGTCACTAAACATTCCTTCACAGATACTTCATAGACAGAGTTTCGAAACTGGGCAACATAGAGTAAGCATTAACACTGTGAAGTGACTGCACATATCAGAGAGCAGATTCGTGGAACACTTCTTTCTCAATTTTATTTCAGTATATTTCACAATTCGCCATAGTTCCCAATGTGCCATGAATATCACTTTCTCGGTTTCACAGGAACAGTGTTCTAACAGTGCCTTGTGAGAAAAGAGGCATAAGTCCCTGAGTGGAATGTGTACACCACCAAGTAGTTTCTCAGAAAGCTTCTATCCAGTTTTTATCTGAAGATATCTCCTCTTTCACTGTAGGCCTGAATGTGCACCCGAATGTCCCTTTGTGGATCCATTCATGACATATTTTATAAACTGCGTTATATAAGAAAAGTTTTAACTATGTGAGATGAATAAGTATATCTGACACAAAGCAGTTTCACAAAAATCTTCTTTCCAATTTTTGTCTGAGACTATTTCCTTTTTCACCATATCCATCCCTAGACTCCCGAATGTCTCTTGGTAGCTTTTTCTCCTAAAGGAATTCCAAAATCCTCTATGATACCAAAGGTATATTTCTGTGAGTGGAATGTACATGTCACAAGGCAGTCCACAGAAGGCTTCTGTCCATTTTCTGTCTAAAGATGTTTCCTTTCTCATCATAACCCTCAAAGCTCTCCAGATTATCCCTTTGAAGACTAAACGAAAACAGTGTTATGATACTGATCAATGAAAAGAGAAGCTTAATTGTGTGAGCGGAATTCACTTGACACAGAGTAGTTTAACAGAAAGCTTCCTTCTTGATTCTCTCTGATATTATTTCTTTTTCAGGGTATTCTAAAGAGCGTTTCCAAATGTTCTTTCTCAGATTCCACAGAAGCAGTGACTTCAAACTACTCAATCCAAAGAATGATTTAACTCTCTGAGATGAATGCAAACATCCCAAAAGAGTTGCCTAGAAAGCTTCTCTCCAATTTTTGATGGAAGATATTTCCTAGCCTCTTTCAGTACTCCGGTTACCACTTACAATCCCTTCACAGAACCCTCAAAGACAGAAATTAAAACTGGGAAATGCAGAGTAAGCTTCAACCCAGTGAAAAGAATGGCCATGTCAGAGAGCAGTTTCTTCGAGGGCCTCTTTCTGTTTTTTATTGGATGACATTTCACTTTTTGCCATAGTCTTCAAAGTGCTCCGAATATCACTCTTTTGGTTTTACAGGAACAGTGTTCAAAGTGTGCCTTATGAGAAGAAAGTTATAACTCCCTCAGTAGAATGCACACGACACTAAGCAGTTTCTCAGAAAGCTTCTCTCCAGTTTTTATTTGACCATATTTCCTATTTCACCATAGGTCCGATGAGATCCCAAATATCCCTTCGCGGATCCATCCACGAGGGAGTTTCCAATCTTCGTAATGGAAAGAAATCTTCATCTATGTGAGATGAATAAACATAGAATAAAGCAGACTCACAGAAAGCTTCTTTCTACTTTTTATCTGAAGATATTGCCTTTTTCAGCACAGTCCAGAATGTGCTCCCGAAGGTCCCTTCGTTGAGCCGTCCATGACAGTTCTCAAGCCGGATAATGTAAAGAAAGCTTTATCTATGTGAATTGATTACATATATCAGAGAGTAGTTTCCTAGATAGCTTCTTTCCAGTTTCTGTCTGAGGCTATTTCCCTTTTCACCTTCGGCCTCAACATGCTTCTGAATATCACTTGGTACCTGTTTCTCCAAAAGGGTTTCCCTGACGCTGTTTGAGAAGAGAAGTGTAACACTGTGCCTGGAATGCACACATCACAAAGCAGTTCCTCGGAATGCTTCTCTCCAGTTTCGGTCCCATGATATTTCCTTTTTCACTCTAAGCCTCAAAGTGCTCCCGAATATCCCATCACACGCTAAACATACATATTGCTAGAAAACTGCTCAAAGAAAAGGGAGGCTTAACTGAGCGAGAGTAATTCAGACGACACAGAGCAGTTTCACAGAAAGCTTTCTTCTGGATTTTACCTCAGGATAATTCTTTCTCCATATTTTAAGGATCGTTCCAATGTCATTTCTCAGATTCCACAAAAAGTGATTTCAAGCTGCAAAATCGAAAGAACGGTTTAACTCTATGAGACTAATATACACATCACAAAGCATTTGCTCATAACGTTTCTCTACAGGTTTCATCAGAAGACGTTTCCTCACTAACCACAGGCCTCGGAGCATCACTAAATATCGCTACACCGATTCTTCAAGGATGGAGTTTCAAAACTGAGCAACATAGAGTAAGCATTAACTCTGTGAAGTGAATGCACATATCAAAGAGCAGATTCTCGGAATGCTTCTTCCTCAATTTTATTTCAGTATATTTCACTAATCGCCATAGTCCTCAATGCATTCTGAAATATCACCTTTCCAATTTCACATACATCACAAAGTGCTTTCTCAGAAAGCTTCTATCCAGTTTTTATCTAAAGATATCTCCTCTTTCACCGTAGGCCAGAATGTGCTCCCGAAAGTCCCTTCGTGGATCGGTGGAAGACAGAGTTTGCAAACTGCATAATATAATTAAAATTTTAACTATGCGATATGAATAAATATATCTAACACAAAGCATTTTCACAGAAATCTTCTTTCCAGTTTTGTCTGAGGATATTTCCTTCTTCGCCATAGTTGTCGCTATACTCCAGAATATTTCTTGGTAGCTTTTTCTCCAAAAGGGATTCCAGAATCCTCTAGGAGAAGAAAGGTATATTTCTGTGAGTGGAATGCACACGTCACAAAGAAGCTCCTCAGAAAGTTTCTCTCCAGTATCTATCTGAACAGGTTTCCTTTCTCACCATAAGTCTCAAAGCTGTCCAGAGTATCCCTTCGCAGACTAAACAAAAACAGTGTTATGATACAGCTCAATGAAAAGGGAAACTTAACTATGTGAGCAGAATTCACGTGACACAGAGCAGTTTCACAGAAAGCTTCCTTCTGTTTTCTCTCTGAGGTTACTTCTATTTCAGGATATTTTAAAGAGTGTTTCCAAATGTCCTTTCTCAGCTTCCACAGAAACAGTGATTTCAAAGTGCTCAATCGAAAGAATGATTTAACTCTATGAGATCAATACAAACATCACAAAAGAGTTGCACAGAGCTTCTCTCCGATTTTTGATGGAAGATATTTCCTTGCCTGAACCAGACCTCTGGTTGCCACTTACTATCTCTTCACAAAAACCTCAAGATCGGACTTTCAAACTTGGAAATGTAGAATATGATTTAACCCTGTGAAAAGAATGGACATGTCAGAGAGAAGTTTCTTGGAGTGCTTCTTTCTGTATATTATTGGACGACATTTCACTTTTTGCCATAGTCTTCAATGTGCTCCGAATATCACTATTTTGATTTCACAGGAACAGTGTTCAAACTGTGCCTTAAGGGAAGAAACTTATAACTCCATGAATGGAATGCATGCATCACCAAGCAGCGTCTCAGAAAGCTTCTCTCCAGTTTTTATCTGACTATATTTCTTATTTCACCATAGGCCGCAATGTGATCCCAAATATCCCTTCGTGGATCCATCCACAAGGGAGTTTCCAAGGGGCGTAATGTAAAGAAAGCTTCATGTTTGTGAGATGAATAAACATAGCAAAAAGCACATTCACCAAAAGCTTCTTTCCAGTTTTTATCTGAAGATATTTTCTTTTCCACCATAGTACAGAATGTGCTCCCAAAAGTCCCTTCGTGGATCTGTCCATGACAGTTTCCAAGCTGTGTAATGTAAAGAAAGCTTTACCTATATGAGATGATTACACCTATCACAGAGTAGTTTCCTAGAAAAGTTCTTTAAACTTTTGTCTGAGGCTATTTCCTTTTTCAACGACGGCATCAACATGCTCCCGAATATCACTTGGTGCCTTTTTATCCAAATGGATTTCCCTGACGCTGCATGGTAAGAGAAGTATAACACTGTGACTGAAATGCACACCTCACAAAGCAGTTCCTCGGAAAGCTTCTTTACAGTTTTGGTCTGAGCATATATCCTTTTTCACCATTTGCATCAAAGTTCTCCCTAATCTCCCATCACACACTAAACATACATAGGGCTATAAAACTGCTCAATGAAAAGAGAGGCTTATCTGAGTGAGAAGAATTAAGACAACACAGAGCAGGTACACAGAAAGCTTCCTTCTGGATTTTACCTGAGGATATTTCTTTCCCCAAATTATAAGTGTCGATCCCAAATGTCCTCCCTCAGATTCCACAAAAACAGTGATTTCACATTGCTCAATGCAAACAATGATTTAACTCTAAGAAACGGATACGCACATCGCAAAGCAGTTGCTCAGAACGTTTCTCTGCATGTTTCATTGGAAGACGTTTCCTCACTCACCAAAGGCCTCCAGGCGTCACTAAATATCCCTTCACAGATTCTTCAAAGGCAGAGTTTCGAAACTGGGCAACATAGAGTAATCCTTAACTCTGTGAACTGAATGCACATATCAGAAACCAGATTCTAGGAACGCTTCTTCCTCGATTTTATTTCAGTATATTTCACTGTTCGCCATAGTCCTCAATACGTTTTGAAAAATCACATTTTCGGATTCACAGGAAAAGTGTTCAAACACTTGCTTGTAAGAAAAGAGGTATAACTACTTGAGTGGAATGTATACATCACAAAGTAGTTTCTCAGAAAACTTCTATCCAGTTTTTATCTGAAGATATCTCCTCTTTCACCATAGGTCAGAATGTGCTGTCAAATGTCCCTTCGCAGAACAGTGCACGACGGAGATTTAAAACTGCATAATATAATTAAAGTTTTTTTTATTATACTTTAAGTTCTAGGGTACATGTGCATAACGGGCAGGATTGTTACATATGTATACTTGTGCCATGTTGGTGTGCTGCACCCATCAACTCGTCAGCACCCATCAATTCATCATTTATATCAGGTA
>NW_012118299.1:147832-201390 GCF_000951035.1 Colobus angolensis palliatus | reverse complement strand
CAGTTCCCCTGGTTAGGAAAAGGGATTCCCTTCCCCCTTGCACTTGCCAGGTGATACAATGCCTCGCCCTGCTTCAGCTCTCGCTGGTCGGGCTGCAACAGCTGACCAGCACCAATTGTCTGGCACTCACTAGTGAGATGACCCCAGTACCTCAGTTGAAAATGCAGAAATCACTGGTCTTCTGTGTTCTTGCGCTGGGAGTTGGAGACTGGAGCTGTTCCTATTCGTCCATCTTCTATAATTAAAGTTTTAACTATGTGAGATGAATAAATATATCTAACAGAAGGCAGTTTCACAGAAATCTTCTTTTCAGTTTTTGTCTGAAGATATTTCCTTTTTCACCACAGTCATCACTATTCTCCTGAATATCTCTTGGTAGCTTTTTCTCCTAAAGGGATTCCGGAATCCTCTAGGAGAAGAAAGGTATATTTCTGTGAGTGGAATGCACACGTCACAAAGTAGCTCCTCAGAAAGCTTTCTCCAGTTTCTATCTGAAGACATTTCCTTCCTCACTGTAAGCCTCAATGCCCTCTAGAATATCCCTTTGCAGACTAAACACAAACAGTGTTATGATACAGCATGAGAAGCTTAACTGTGTGAGGGGAATTCAAGTGACATAGAGCAGTTTCACAGAAAGCTTTCTTCTGGTTTCTCTATGAGGTTATTTCTTTTTCAGGATACTTTAAAGACCGTTTCCAAATGTCCTTTCTCAGATTTCACAGAAGCAGTGATTTCAAACTGCTCAATCGAAAGAATGATTTAACTGCATCAGATCAATACAAGCATCACAAAAGAGTTGCACAGAAAGCTTCTCCTCGATTTTCAAGGGAAGACACTTCCTTGCCTCACACAGGCCCTCTGTCACCACTTGCTATCCCTTCACAGAACCCTCAAAGACCGACTTTCAACCTGGAAAATGTAGAGTATGTTTTAACGTTGTGAAAAGAATGGACATGTCAGAGAGCAGTTTTTTCGAGTGCTTTTTTCTGTTTTTTTATTGGATGACACTTCACTTTTTGCTATAGTCTTCAAAGTGCTCCGAATGTGAGTCTTTTGGTTTTACAGGAACAGTGTTCAAACTGGGCCTTATTAGAAGAAAGGTATAACTCCCTGAGTGGAATGCACACATCACCAAGCAGTTTCTCAGAAAGCTTCTCTCCAGTTTTTATCTGACTCTATTTCTTATTTCAACATAGGCCTGAATGTGATTCGAAATATTCCTTCGTGGATCCATCCACGAGGGAGTTTCCAAGCTGCGTAAGGTAAAGAAAGCTTCATCTATGTGAGATGAATAAACATAGCAAATATCAGATTCACAGAAAGCTTATTTCCAGGTTTTATCTGAAGACATTTCCTTTTTTACCATAGTCCAGAATGTGCTCCCGAATGTCCCTTCATGGATCCGTCCATGCCAGTTTCCAAGCAGTGTCATATAAAGAAAGTTGTATCTATGTGAAATGATTACACATATCACAGAGTAGTTTCCTAGAAAGCTTCTTTCCAGCTTTTGTCTGAGGCTATTTCCCTTTTCACCAACGGCATCAACATGGTCCCAAAGATCACTTGGTACCTGTTTCTCCAAAAGTGTTTCCGTGACGTTGTATGAGAAGAGAGGTATAACACTGTGACTGGAATTCACACATCACAAAGCAGTTCCTCGGAAAGCTTCTCTCCAGTTTCGGTCTGAACATATTTCCTTTTTCACCATTAGCCTCAAAGTGCTCCCAAATATCCCATCACATGCTAAGCATACACAGGGCTAGAAAACTACTCAATGAAAACGGAGGCTTATTTGAGGGAGAGGAATTAAGACAATACAGAATAGCTTCACAGAAAGCTTTCTTCCAGATTTTACCTGAGGATATTTCTTTCTCCATATTCTAAGGATCACTCCCAAATGTCCTTCCTCAGATGCCACAAAAACAGTGATTTCAAGCTGATCAATACAAAGAATGGTATAATTTTATGAGACGAACACACACATCACAAAGGAGTTGCTCAGAATGTTTCCCTGCAGGTTTCATCGGAAGACGTTTCCTCGCTCACCACAAGTGCTCGGGTGTCACTAAATATCCCTTCACAGATCCTTCAAAGACAGAGTTTTGAAACTGGGCCACATAGAGTAAGCATTATCCCTGTGAAATGAATGCGCATATCAGAGACGAGATTCTGGGAATGCTTCTTCCTCTATTTTATTTCAGTATATTTAACTATTCGCCATAGTCCTCAAGGCATTCCAAAATATCAGTTTTTCAGTTTCACACGAACAGTGTTCAAACACTGCCTTGTGAGAAAAGAGGTATAACTCCCTGAGAGGAATGCATACATCAGAAAGATGTTTCTCAGAAAGCTTCTATCCAGTTTTTACCTGAAGATATCTCCTCTTTCACCATATGCATGAATGTGCTCCCGAACGTCCCTTCTTGGATCTCTGCATGACGGAGTTTCCAAAATGTGAATATAATTAAAGTTTTATCTAATACAGCTGAATAAATATTTCTAACACAAAGCAGTTTCACAGAAATCTTCTTTCGAGTTTTTGTCTGGGGAGATTTCGTTTTTCACTATAGTCCTCCCAATACTCCTGAATATCTCTTGGTAGCTTTTTCTCCAAAAGGGATTGCGGAATCCTCTAGGAGAAGAAAAATATATTTCTGTGAGTGAAATGTACACGTCAGAAAGCAGCTCCTCAGAAAGCTTCTCCCCAGTGTCTATCTGAAGACGTTTCCTTTCTCACCGGAAGCCTCAAAGCCCTCCAGAATATTCTTGCACAGACTAAAAAAAAAAGTGTTATGATACAGCTCAATGAAAAGACAAGCTTAACTGTGTGAGTGGAATTTACGTGACACAGAGCAGTTTCACGGGAAGATTCCCTCTGGTTTTTCTCTGAGGTTATTTCTTTTTCAGGATATTCTGAAAAGCGTTTCCAAATGTCCTTTCTCAGATTCCAAAGAAACAGTGATTTCAAACTGCTCAATCCAAGGAATGATTTAACACTATGAGATGAATACAAATATCACAAAAGAGTTGTGCAGAAAGTTCTCTCCAATTTTCGATGAATGACATTTCCTTGCTAGACACAGGCTTCCGATCGCCACTTACTATCCCTTCGCACACCCCTCAAAGACCAACTTTTAAACTGGGAAATGTATAGTGAACTTTTACCCAGTAAAAAGAATGGACATGTCAGAGAGCAGTTTCTTCAAGTGACTCTTTCTCTTTTGTATTAGATGACATTGCACTATTGGCCAAAGTCTTCAAAGTGCTCCAAATATCAGTCTTTTGGTTATACAAAAACAGTGTTCAAATGGTGCCTTATGAGAAGAAAGTTATAACTCCCTGAGTGGAATGCACACAACACCAAGCAGTTTTTCAGAAAGTTTCTCTCCACTTTTTATCTGACTATATTTCCTATTTCAACATAGGACCGAATGTGATCCCAAACATCCATTCGCGGATCCATCCACGAGGGAATTTCAAAGCTGCATAATGTAAAAAAGCTTCATCTATGTGAGATGAATAAACATAGCCAAAAGCAGATTCACAGAAAGCTTCTTTCCACTTTTTATCTGAAGATATTTCCTTTTCCACCATAGTCCTGAAAGTGCTCCCGAAGGTCCCTTCGTGGATCTGTCCATGACAGGTTCCAAGCTGCGTAATGCAAAGAAAGCTTTATCTATGTGAGATAATTACACATATCACAGAGCAATTTCCTAGAAAGCTTCTTTCCAGTTTTTGTCTGAGGCTATTTCCCTTTTCACCATCGGCATCAACATTCTCCCGAATATCACTTGGTACCTGTTTCTGCAAAAGGGTTTACCTGACGCTATATGAGAAGAGAGGTATAACACTGTGAGTGGAATGCACACGTCACAAAGCCGTTCCTCAGAAAGCTTCTCTCCGGTTTCGATCTGAACATATTTCCTTTTACACTGTAAGCCTCAAAGTGCTCCAGAATATCCCAACAGACGCTAAACATACACAGGGCAAGAAAACTGCTCAATGAAAGGAGAGGCTTAACTGAGTGAGAGGATTTAAAACGACACAGTGTAATTTCAAAGAAAGCTTCATTCTGGATTTTACCTGAGGATATTTCTTTCTCCCTATTCTAATCATTGTTCCCAAATGTCCTTCGTCAGATGCCGCAAAAACAGTGATTTCAACCAGCTCAATCCAAGGAATGATTTAATTCTATGACAGGAATACACACATCGCAAGGAAGTTGCTAAGAAAGTTTTTCTGCATGCTTCATCGGAAGACATTTCCTTGCTCAACGTAAGCCTACAGGTGTCACTAAATATCCCTTGAGAGATTCTTCAAATACAGAGTCTCGAAACTGAGCAACATAGAGTAAGCATTTACTCCTGTGAAGTGAATAGACGTATCAGAGAGCAGGTTCTTGGAATGCTTCTTCCTCGATTTTATTTCAGCATATTTCACTATTTGCCATAGTCCTCAAGGAGTTCCAAATTATCACTTTTTCGGTTTCACAGGAACAGTGTTCAAACACTGCCTTGTGAGAAAAGAGGTATAAATCCCTGAGTGGAATGCGTACATCAGAAAGATGTTTCTCAGAAAGCTTCTATCCAGTTTTTACCTGAAGATATCTCCTCTTTCATCATATACCTGAATGTGCTCCCGAATGTCCCTTCAGAGATCAGTGCATGATGGAGTTTCCAAACTGCGAATATAATTAACGTTTTATCTAAGCGAGATGAATAAATACATATAACCTAAAGCAGTTTCACAGAAATATTCTTTCCACTTTATGTCTGAGGATAATTCCTTCTTCATCAGAGCCATCCCTATACTCTCGAATGTCTCTTGATAGCTTTTTCCCAGAATGGGATTCCGGAATCCTCTAGGAGAAGAAAGGTATATTTCTGTGAGTGGAATGCACATGTCAGAAAGCAGCTCTTCATAAAGCTTCTCTCCAGTTTCTATCTGAGGACGTTTCCTTTCTCACTGTAAGCCTCAAATCCCTCCAGAATATCCCTTCACAGACTAATCAAAAACAGTGTTATGATACAACTCAATGAAAACAGAAGCTTAACTGTGTGAGTGGAATTCACGTGACAAAGGGCAGTTTCAAAGAAAGCTTCCTTCTGTTTTCTCTCTGGGGTTATTTCTTTTTCAGAATATTCTCAATAGCGTTTCCAAATGATCTTTTTCAAATTATACAGAAACAGTGATTTCAAACTGTTCATTCCAAAGAACCATTTAACGCTATGAGAGGAATAGAAACATCAAAAAAGAGCTGCACAGAAAGCTTTTCTCCAATTTTCGATGGAGGACATTTTCTTGCTAGACACAGGCCTCTGGTTGTCACTTACTATCCCTTCAAAGAACCGTCAAAGACTGATATTCAAACAGGGAAATATAGAGTAAGCTTTAACCCTGTGAAAGCAATGCACACGTCAGAGAGCAGTTTCTTCGAGTGCTTCTTTCTGTTTTTTATTGGATGACATTTCACTTTTTGCCATAGTCATCAATGTGCCGCGAATATGACTCTTTTGGTTTTACAGGAACTGTGTTCTAACTGTGCCTTATGAGAAGAAAGTTACAACTCCCTGAGTGGAATGCATATATCACCAAGCAGTATCTCAGAAAGCTTCTCTCCAGTTTTTATATGACTATATTTCCTATTTCACCATAGGCCTGAATGTGATCCCAAATATCCCTGTGTGGATCCATCCACAAGGGAGGTTCCAAACTGCGTAATGAAAAGAAAGCTTCATCCATGTGAGATGAATAAACAAAGCAAAAAGCAGATTCACGGGAAGTTTCTTTCCAGTTTTTATCTGAAGATATTTCCTTTTTTACCATAGTTCTGAATGTGCTCCCTATTGTCCCTTTGTGGATCTGTCCATGACAGTGTTCAAGCTGCATAATATAAGGAAAGTTTTATCTACGTGAGATGATTACATATATCACAGAGTAGTTTCCTAGAAAGGTTCTTTCCAGTGTTTGTCTGAGGCTATTTACCTTTTCACCATCAGCATCAACATGTTCCCCAATATCACTTGGTACATGTTTCTCCAAAAGGGTTTCCCTGATGCTATATGAGAGGAGAGGAATAACACTGTGAGTGGAATGCACACATCACAAAGCAGTTCCTCTTAAAGCTTCTCTCCAGTTTCGGTCTGAACATATTTCCTTTTTCACTGTTAGCCTCAAAGTGCTCCCGAATATCGCATCACATGCTAAACATACACAGGGCTAGAAAACTGCTCAATGTAAAAAGAGCCTTATCTGAGTGAGAGGAATTAAGATGACCCAGAGCAATTTCACAGAAAGCTTCCTTCTGGATTTTTCCTGAGGAGATTTCTTTCTCCATATTCTAAGGATCATTCCCAAATCTCCTTCCTGAGATTCCAGAAAAACAGTGATTTCAAGCTGCTCAATCCAAAGAACTGTTTAACTCTAGGAGACGAATACGCACAATGCAAAGCAGCTGCTCAGAACGTTTTTCTGCAGGTATCGTCGGTAGACTTTTCCTCACTCACCACAAGCCTCCAGGCGTCACTACATATCCCATCAGTGATTCTTCAAACACAGAGTTTTTAAACTGACCAACATAGAGCAAGCATTAACTCTGTGAAGTGAATGCACATTTCAGTGAGCTGATTCTTGGAATGCTTCTTCCTCGATTTTATTTCAGCATATTTTACTATTCACCATAGTCCTCAATGTGTTGTGAAATCTCACATTTTCGGTTTCACAAGAACAGTGTTCATAAACTGCCTTGTGAGAAAAGAGGTATAACTCTCTGAATGGAATGCATACATCACAAAACAGTTTCTCAGAAAGCTTCTATCCAGTTTTTATCTGAAGATATCTGCTCTTTCACCAGAGGCCTGAAGGTGCTCTCAATTGTCCCTTCACGGATCCGTGCATGAAGGTGTTTCGAAACAGCACAATATAAGAAACTTTCTAACTCTGCGAGATTAATAAATATATGTAACACAAAGCAGTTTCACAGAAATCTTCCTTCCACTTTTTTTCTGAGGATAATTCCTTCTTCACCTGAGCTGCCCCTATGCTCTCGAATTTCTCTTGGTAGCTTTTTCTCTGAAAGGTATTCCAGAATCCTCTAGGAGAAGAAAGGTATATTTCTGTGAGTGGAATGCTCACGTCACAAAGCAACACCTCAGAAAGTTTTTTCCAGTTTCTATCTGAAGACGTTTCCTTTCACACCGTGCATCTCTAAGTGCTCCTGAATATCCCTTCTCAGACTAAACAAAAACAGTGTTATGATACTGCTCAATGAAAAGAGAAGCTTAAATGTGTGAGCAGAATTCACGGGACACAGAGCAGTTTCACAGAAAGCTTCCTTCTGACACAAAGCAGTTTCACAGGAATCTTCTTTCCAGTTTTGTCTGAGGATGTTTCCGTCAGGGACGTGCTCCCGAATGTTCCTTCGTGGATATATGCATGACAGAGTTTCCGAACTGTGAAGTAGAATTTGAGTTTTAACTATGAGAGACGAATGAATATATCTAACACAAAGCAGTTTCACAGAAATCTTCTGTCCAGTTTTTGTCTGAGGCTATTTCCCTTTTCACCATCAGCATCAACATGCTCCGGAATATCACTTGATACCTGTTTCTCCAAAAGGGTTTCCCCAATGCTGTATGAGAAGGGAGGTGTAAGATGGTGGCTGGAATGCACACATCACAAAGCAGGTCCTCGGAAAGCTTCTCTCCACTTTCAGTCTGAACATATTTCTTTTTTCACCATAAGCCTCAAAATGCTCCTGAATATCCCATCACACGCTAAACATACACAGGGCTAGAAAACTGCTCAACAAATAGAGAGTCTTAACTGAGCGATAGTAATTAGGACGACGCAGAGCAGTTTCACAGAACACTTCATACTGGATGTTTCTTCGGGATATTTCTTTCTCCATAATCTAAAGATTGTTCCCAAATGTCCTTCCACAGATTCCACAAAAACAGTGATTTCAACCTGCTCAACACAAAGAATGGTTTAAGTCTAGGAGATGAATACACACATCACAAAGCATTTGCTCAGAACGTTTCTCTGCAGGTTTCATCGGAAGATGCTTCCTCGCTCACCACAAGCCTCCGGGCATCACTAAATATCCCTTCACAGATTCTTCAAGACAGAGTTTTGAAACTGGGCAACATAGAGTAAGCATTAACTCTGTGAAGTGAATGCACATATCAGAGAGCAGATTCTTGGAACACTTCTTCCTCGATTTTATTTCATTATATTTCACTATTCACCATAGTCCTCATTGCATTCCAAAATATCACTTTTTCGGTTTCACAGAAACAGTGTTCAAACACTGCCTTGTTAGAAAAGAGGTACAAATCCCTGAGTGGAATGCATACATCACAAAGTGACTTCTCAGAATGTTTTCTGTACAGTTTTTATCTGAAGATATCTCCGTTTCTCAGAAAGCTTCTATCCAGTTCTTATCTGAAGATAACTCCTCTTTCACCACAGGCCTGAATGTGCTCCCGAATATCACTTCACAGATATGTGCATGATGGAGATTCTGAACTGCGTAATATAATTAAAGTATTAACTATGCGAGATGAATAAATACATCTAACACAAAGCAGTTTCACAGAAGTCTTCTTTCCAGTTTTTGTCTGAGGAGATTTTTTTTCAGCATTGTCCTCCCTATACTCCCGAATATCTCTTGGTAGTTTTTCTCCAAAAGGGATTCTGGAATCCTCTAGGAGAAGAAAAGTATATTTCTGTGAGTGGAATGCACACGTCACAAAGCAGCTCCTCTGAAAGCTTCTCTCCAGTTTCTATCTGAAGACGTTTCCTTTCTCACCTTAAGCCTCAAATCCCTCCAGAATATCGCTTCACAGACTAAACAAAAACAGTGTTCTGATATAGCTCTATGAAAAGAGAAGCTTAACTGTGTGAGCGGAATTCAACTGACACCAATTAGTTTCACAGAAAGCTTCCTTCTGGTTTCTCTCTGAGGTTATTCCTTTTTCAGGATATTGTAAGGAGCGTTTCCAAATGTCCTTTCTCAGATTATACAGAAACAGTGATTTAAAACTGCTCATTCCAAAGAACCATTTAACACTATGAGATGAACACAAACATCACAAAAGAGTTGAGCAGAAAGCTTCTTTCCAATTTTCAATGGAGGACATTTCCTTGCTCGACACAGGCCTCCTGTCACCACTTACTATCCCTTCACAGAACCCTGAAAGACCGCCTTTCAAACTGGGATATGTAGAGAAAGATTTCACCCTGTGAAAATAATGGACATTTGGGAGCAGTTTCTTCGAGGGCTTCTGTCTGTTTTTTATTGGTCGCTACTTCACTTTTTGCCATAGTCTTCAAAGTGCTCCGAATATCACTCTTTTCGTTTTACAGGAACAGTGTTCAAACTGTACCTTATGTGAAGAAAGTTATAACTCCCTGAGTGGAATGCACACATCCCCAAGCTGTTTCTCAGAAAGCTTATCTGCAGTTTTTATCTGACTACATTTGCTATTTCATGATAGGCCTGAATATGATTCCACATATCCCTTCGCAGATCCATTCGTGAGGGAGTTTTCATGCTGTGTAATATAAACAATGCTTCATCTATGTGAGTTGAATAAACATGGCAAAAAGCAGATTCACAGAAAGCTTCTTTCCAGTTTTAATCCAGAGATATTTCCTTTCTCACCATAGTCCACAATGTGCTCATGAAGGTCCCTTTGTGCATCCGTCCATGACAGTTTCCAAACTGCGTAATGTAAAGAAAGCTTATGTGAGATGATTACACATATCACAGAGTTCTTTCCTAGAAAGCTTCTTTCCGGTTTTTCTCTGAGGCTATTTCCCTTTTACCATCAGCAACAACCTGTTCCCGAATATTACTTGGTACCTGTTTCTCCAAAAGGGTTTCCCTGATGCTATATGAGAAGAGAGGTATAACACTGTGACTGGAATGCACACGTCACAAAGCAGTTCCTCGTAAAGCTTCTCTCCAGTTTCTGTCTGATCATATTTTCATTTGCACAATAAGCCTCAAAGTGCTCCTGAATATCCCATCTCACACTAAACATACACATTGCTAGAAAACTGCTCAATTAAAAGGGAGGCTTAACTGAGTGAGAGGAATTAAGACAACACATAGCAGTTTTACAGAAAGGTTCCTTCTGGATTTTATCTGAGGATATTTCTTTGTCAATATTCAAAGGATCGTTCCTAAATGTCCTTCCTGAGATTCCACAAAATCAGTAATTTCAAGCTGTTCAATCCAAAGACTGGTTAATTCTAGGAGACGAATACAAACATCACAAAGCAGTTGCTCAGAACGTTTCTCAGCAGTTTTCATCGGAAGACGTTTCCTTGCTCACCACAGGCCTCCGTATGTCACTAAATATCCCTTCACAAATTCTTCAAAAACTGAGTTTTGAAACTGGGCAACATAGAGTAAGCATGAAATCTGTGTAGTGAATGCACATATCAGAGAGCAGATTCCTTCTTCCTCGATTTCATTTCAGTATATTTCACTATTCACCATAGTCCTCAATGCATTCCGAAATATAACATTTTTGGTTACACAGGAACAGTGAGCAGACACTGCCTTGTGAGAAAAGAGGTATAACTCCCTGAGTGGAAAGCGTACATCTCATACTAGTTTCTGAGAAAGCTTCTATCCAGTTTTTATCTGAAGATATCTCCGCTTTCACCGTAGGCCTTAATGTGCTCTCTAACGTCTTTCGCTGATCTGTGCATAACGGAATTTCCAAACTGCATAATATAATTAAAGTTTTAAGTATGTGAGATGAATAAATATATCTAACAAAAGGCAGTTTCACAGAAATTTTCTTTCCAATTTTTGTCTGAGGATATTTTCTTTTTCACCATAGTCTTCCCTATACCCCCGAATGTCTGTTTTGTAGCTTTTTCTCCAAAAGGGATTCCAGAATCCTCTAGGAGAAAAAGGTATATTTTGGTGAGTGTAATGCACACGTCACAAGGCATCTCCTCCCAAAGTTTCTCTCCAGTTTCTCTCTGAAGGCGTTTCCTTTCTCACCATAGCCTCAACGCTCTCCAGAATATCCCTTCTCAGACTAAACAAAAACAGTGTTATGATACAACTCAATGAAATGAGAAGCTTAACTCTGTCAGCGGAATTCACTTGACACAGAGCAATTTCACAAAAAGCTTCCTTCTGGTTTCACTCTGAGGTTATTTCTTTTTCAGGATATTCTAAAAAGTGTTTCCAAATGCCTTTTCTCAGATTCTAGAGAAATAGTGATTACAAACTGCTCAATCCAAACAATGATTTAACTCTATGAGATGAATACAAACATCACAAAAGAGTTGTGCAGAAAGCGTCTCTCCAATTTTCGAAGGAAAACTTTTCTTTGCCTCATACAGGCCTCTGGTTGCCAATTACTATCCCTTCACAGAACCCTCAAGGACCCACTTTCAAACTGTGAAATGTATAGTAAGCTTTAACCCTGTGAAAAAAATGCACACGTTGGAGAACTGTTTCTTCGAGTGCTTCTTTTTGTTTTTTATTGGACGACATTTAACCTTTTGCCCTAGTCATCAATGTTCTCCGAATATCACTCTTTTGGTTTTACAGGAACTGTTCAAACTGTGCCTTATGAGAAGAATGTTACACTCCATGAGTGGAATGCACACATCACCAAGCAGTTTCTCAGAAAGCTTCTCACCAATTTTTATCTGACTATATTTCCTATTTCACCATAGGCCCGAAAGTGATCCTAAATATCCCTTCGCAGATCTATCCACGAGGGAGTTTCCAAGCTGTGTAATGTAAAGAAAGCTTCATCTATGTGAGATGAAGGAACATAGCAAAAAGCAGATTCAGAGAAATCTTCCTTCCAGTTTTTATTGGAAGGTATTTTCTTTTTCACCATAGTCCAGAATGTGCCCCCCAAGGTCCCTTTGTGGATCCGTCCATGACAGTTTCCAAGCTGTGTAATGTAAAGAAAGCTTTGTCTATGTGAGAGGATTACACACATCACAGAGTATTTTCCTAGAAAGCTTCCTTCCAGTTTTTGTCTGAGGCTATTTCCCTTTTCACCATCATCATCAACATGCTCCCCAACATCACTTGGTACCTGTTTCTTTAAAAGAGTTTCCCCGACACTGTATGAGAAGATAGTATAACACTGTGACTGGAATGCACACGTCACCAAGAATTTCCTCTGAAAGCTTCTCTCCAATTTCGGTCTGAACATATTTCCATTTTCACTGTGAGCCGCAAAGTGCCCCCGAATATCTCATCACATGTGAAACATGCACAGGGCGAGAAATCTGCTCAATGAAAAGAGAGGCTTATCTGAGTGAGAGGAATTAAGATGACACAGATCAGTTTCACAGAAAGGTTCCTTCTGGATTTTACCTCCGGATATTTCATTCTCCATATTCTAAGGATCGTTCCCAATTGCCCTTCCTCAGATTCCACAAAAACAGTGATTTCACACTGCTCAATTCAAAGAATGGTTTATCTCTAGGAGATGAAAACACACATGGCAAAGCAGTTGCTCAGAACGTTTCTCTGCATGTTTCATCTTAAGACGTTTCCTCACTCACCACGAGCCTCCTGGCGTCACTAAATATCCCTTCACAGATTCTTCAAAGACAGAGTTTTGAAACTGGGCAACATAGAGTAAGCATTAACTCTGTGATGTGAATGCACATATCAGAGAGCAGATTCTTGGAATCCTTCTTCTTGGATTTTATTTAAGTTTATTTCACTCTTTGCCATAGTCCTCAATGCATTCTGAAATATCACTTTTTCGTTTTCATAGGAACAGTGTTCAAACAGTGTCTTGTGAGAAAAGACGTATATCTCCCTGAGTGGAATGCATATATCACAAAGTAGTTTCTCCAAAATCTTCTATCCAATTTTTATCTGAAGTTATCTCCTCTTTCATTGTAGGCCTGACTGTGCTCCTGAATGTCCCTTCGCATATCCATGCATGACAGAGTTTCCAAGCAGCGTAATATAAGAAAAGTTTCAACTGTGCAAGATGAATAATATATCTAACACAAAGCAGTTTCAAAGAAATCTTCTTTGAAATTTTTGTCGGAGGATACTTCCATTTTCACCATACCAGCCCTATACTCATGAATGTCTCCTGGTAACTTTTTCTCCAAAAGGGATTCCGGAATTCTCTAGGAGAAGAAATTTATATTTCTGTGAGTGGAATGCACAACTCACCGAGCAGCTCCTCAGAAAATTTCTTTGCAGTTTCTATGTCAAGTAGTTTCCTTTCTCACCATAAGCCTCAAATCCCTCCACAATATCCCTTCGCAGACTAAACAAAAACAGTGTTATGATACAGTTCAATGGAAAGAGAAGCTTAAATGTGTGTGCAGAATTCACGTGACACAGAGCCGTTTCACAGAAAGCTTCCTTTTGGTTTCTCTCTGAGGTTATTTCTTTTTCAGGATATTCTAAAGCAAGTTTCCAAATGTCCTTTCTCAGATTCCGCAGAAACAGTGACTTCAAATTGCTCAATCCAAAGAATGATTTAACTCTATGGGATGAATACAAACATCACAAAAGAGTTCCACAGAAAGCTTCTCTCCACTTTTCGATGGAAGACATTTCCTTGTTCGACACAGGCCTCCGGTTGCCACTTGCTATCCCTTCGCAAAACCGTTAAAGTCCGACTTTCAAACTGGCAAGTGTACAGTAAGCTTTAACACTGCGAAAAGAATGGACATAACAGAGAGCAGTTTCTTCGAGTGTTTCTTTCTGTTTTCTATTAGATGACATTTCACTTTTTGCCATAGTCTTCAATGTGCTCTGATTATCACTCTTCTGGTTTTACAGGAACAATGTTCAAAATGTGCCTTATGAGAAGAAAGTTAAAACTCCCTGATTGGATGTTCACATCATCAAGCAGTTTTACAGAAAGCGTCTCTCCTGTTTTTATGTGACTATATTTCCTTTTTCACCGTAGACCGAATGTGAACCCAAATATCTTTTTGCTGATTCATCCACAAGGGAGATTCCAAGCTGTGTGATGTAAAGAAAGCTTCATCCATGTGAGAAAAATAAACATGGCAAAAAGCAGATTCACAGAAAGCTTCTTTCCACGTTTTATCTGAAGATATTTCCCTTTTCAACTTTGTCACGAATGTGCTCCCGAAGGTGCATTCGTGGGTCCGTCCATGAGAGTTTCCAAGCTGTGTAATGAAAAGAACGTTTTATCTATGTGAGATGATTACGCATATCACAGAGAAGTTTCCTAGAAAGCATCCTTCCAGTTTTTGTGTGAGGCTATTTCCCTTTTCACCATTGGCATCAACATCCTCCCGAATATCACTTGGTACCTGTTTCTCCAAAAAGTTTTCCCCAACGCTGTATAAGAGAGGTATAACACTGTGACTGGAATGCACACGTCACAAAGCAGTTCCTCTAAAGCTTCTCTCCAGTTTCGGTCTGAACATATTTCCTTTTTCACCAAAAACCTCAAAGTGTTCCCAAATATCCCATCACACGCTAAACATACACAGGATTAGAAAACTGCTCAGTGAAAAGAGAGGCTTAACTGAGTGATAGGAAGTAGGACGATACAGAGCACTTTCCCAGAAAGCTTCCTAGTGTATTTTTCCTGAGGATATTTTTCTCTCCATAATCTAAAGATCGTTACAAAATGTCCTTCCTCAGATTCCACAAAAACAGTGATTTCAAGCTGCTCAATCCAAAGAACAGTTTAACTCTAGGAGACGAATACACACATCACAAAGCAGTTGCTCAGAACGTTTCTCTGCAGATTTCATCGGAAGACTTTTCCAGGCTCACCACAAGCCTCCAGGCGTCATTAAGTATCCCTTCACAGATTCTTCAAAGACAGAGTTTTGAAACTGGGCTACATAGAGTAAGCATTAACTCTGTGAACTGAATGCATATATCAGAGAGCAGATTCTTGGAATGCCTCTTCCTCGATTTTATTTTAGTGTATTTCACTATTCGCCATAGTAATCAATGTGTTCTGAAATATTACTTTTTCGGTTTCACAGAAACAGTGTTCAAACACTGCCTTGTGAGAAGAGAGGTACAACTCCCGGAGTGGAATGCATACATCACAAAGTGACTACTCAGAAAGTTTCTATCCAGTTTTTATCTGAAGATATCTCCTCTTTCACCATAGGCCTGAATGTGCTCCCAAATGTCCCTTCGCGGATCCGTTCATGACGAAGTTTCTAAACTGCGTTATCTAAGAAAAGTCTTAACTGTGTGAGATGAATAAGTATATCTAACACAAAGCAGTTTCACAGAAACCTTCTTTCCTTTTTTGTCTGAGAATATTTCCTTTTCCACCATATCCATCCCTATACTCCCAAATGTCTCTTGGTAGCTTTTTTCCAAAAGGAATTCCGAAATCTTCTATGATACCAAAGATATATTTCAGTGAGTGAAATGCACATGTCACAAGGCAGCTCCACAGAAAGCTTCTCTCCAGTTTCTGTCTAAAGATGTTTCCTTTCTCACCATAACCCTCGAAGTGCTCCAGAATATACCTTCGCAGACTAAACCAAAACAGTGTCACATTACTGATCAATGAAAAGAGAAGCATAATTGTGTGAGCAGAATTCACTTGACACAGAGTAGTTTAACAGAAATCTTCCTCCTGGATTCTCTCTGATATTATTTCTTTCTCAGGTTATTCTAAAGGGCGTTTCCAAATGTTCTTTCTCAGATTCCACAGAAGCAGTGATTTCAAACTACTCCATCCAAAGAATGATTTAACTCTCTCAGATGAATGCAAACATCCCAAAAGCGTTGCTCAGAAAGCTTCTCTCCAGTTTTCAATGGAAGATATTTCCTTGCCTCACTCAGTACACCAGTTACCACTTAAAATCCTTTCACAGATCGCTCAAAGACAGAATTTCAAACTGGGAAATGTAGAGTAAGCTTTAACCCAGTGAAAAGAATGGACATATCAGAGAGCAGTTTCTTTGAGTGCCTCTTTCTGTTTTTTATTGGATGACATTTCACTTTTTGCCATAGTCTTCAAAGTGCTTTGAATATCAGTCTTTTGGTTTTTCAGGAACAGTGTTCAAACTGTGCCTTATGAGAAGAAAGTTATAATTCCCTAAGTAGAATGCACACGACACCAAGCAGTTTCTCACAAAGCTTCTCTCCAGTTTTTATTTGACTATATTTCCTATTTCACCATAGGCCCGAATGTGATCCCAAATATCCCTTCGCGGATCCATCCACTAAGGAGTTTCCAATCTGCATAATGTAAAGAAATCTTCATCTATGTGAGATGAATAAACATAGCAAAGAGAAGATTCACAGAAAGCTTCTTTCCACATTTTATCTGAAGATATTTCCTTTTTCAGCACAGTCCAGAATGTGCTCCCAAAGGTCCCTTAGTGGATACGTCCATGACAATTTCCAAGCCGCATAATGTAAATAAAGCTTTATCTATGTCAGATGATTAAAAATGTCACAGAATAATTTCCTAGATAGCTTCTTTCCAGTTTCTGTCTGAAGCTCTTTCCCTTTTCACCAAAGGCATAAACATGCTTCCAAATATCACTTGGTACCTATTTCTCCAAAAAGGTTTCCCGGACGCTGTATGAGAAGGAAGGTATAAAACATTGACTGGAATGCACACGTCACAAAGCAGTTACTCGGAAAGCTTCTCTCCAGTTTCGGTCTCATCATATTTCCCTTTTCACCATAAGCCTTAAAGTGCTCCCGAATATCCCATCACACGCTAAACATACACAGTACTAGAAAACTGCTCAATGAAAAAGGAGGCTTAATGGAGTGAGATTAATTAAGAAAACACAAAGCAGTTTCACAGAAACCTTTCTACTGGATTTTTCCAGAGGATATTTCTTTCTCCATATTTTAAGGATCGTTCCCAAATGTCATTTCTCAGATTCCACAAAATCTGTGATTTCAAGCTGCAAAATCTAAAGAATGGTTTAACTCTATGAGACAAATATACACACACAACACAGTTGCTCAGAACATTTCTCTGCTGGCTTCATCAGAAGACATTTCCTCGTTCACCACAGGCCTCCAGGCATCAGTAAATATCGCTACACCGATTCTTGAAAGACAGAGTTTTGAAACTGAGCAACATAGAGAAATCATTATCTCTGTGAAGTGAAGGCACCTATCAGAGAGCAAATTCTTGGAACGCTTCTTCCTCAATGTTATTTCAGTATATTTCACTAATCGCCATAGTCCTCATTGCATTCCGAAATATCACTTTTTTGGTTTCACAGAAACAGTGTTCTAACACATCCTTGTGAGAAAAGAGGTATAACTCCCTGAGTGGAATGCACACATCACAAAGTAGTTTCTCAGAAAGCTTTTATCCAGTTTTTATCTGAAGATATCTCCTCTTTCACCGTAGGCCTGAATGTGCTCCCAAAAGTCCCTTGACGGATCTGTGCCTGACGGAGTTTCCAAACTGCATAATGTAATTAAAGTTTTAACTATGCGAGATGAATAAATATATCTAACAGAAGGCAGTTTCACAAAAATCTTCTTTCCTTTCAATCTTGGAAAGGTATATTTCTGTGAGTAAAATGCACACGTCATAAAGCAGCTCCTAGAAAGCTTCTCTCCAGTTTCTATCTGAGGATGTTTCTTTTCTCATCGTAAACCTCAAAGTCCTCCAGAATATCCCTTCACAGACTAAACAAAAACAGTGTTATCATACAGCTCAATGACAAGAGAAACTTAACTGTGTCAGCGGAATTCACGTGACAGAGAGCAGTTTTGCAGAAAGCTGCCTTCTGGTTTCTCTCTGAGGTTAACTCTTTTTCAGGATATTCTAAAGACCGTTTCCAAATGTCCTTTCTCAGATTCCACAGAAACAGTGATTTTAAACTGCTCAATCCAAAGAATGATTTAACTCTATGACATCAATACAAACATCACAAAAGAGTTGTGCAGGAAGCTTCTTTCCGATTTTCAATGGAAGACATTTCCATGTCTCACACAAGCCTCCAGTCACCACTTAAAATCCCTTCACAGAACCCTAAAAGACCGACTTCAAACTGGGAAATGTAGAGTAAGCTTTAACCCTGTGAAAAGAATGGACATGTCAGAGAGTAGTTTCTTCTAGTGCTTCTTTATGTTTTTTATTGGACGACATTTCTCTTTTTGCCATAGTCTTCAAAGTGCTCTGAATATCACTCTTTTGGTTTTACAGGACAGTGTTCAATCTGTGCCTTATGAGAAGAAATTTAAAACTCCCTGAGTGGAATGCACACATCACCAAGCAGTTTCGCAGAAAGCTTCTCTCCAGTTTCTATTTGACTATATTTCCTACTTCACCATAGGCTCGTTTGTGATCCCAAATATCCCTTCACCAATCCATCCACGAGGGAGTTTCCGAGCTGTGTATTGTAAAGAAAGCTTCATCTATGTGAGATGAGTAAACATAGCAAAAATCAGGTTCACAGTAAGCTTCCTTAGAGTTTTTATCTGAAGATATTTCCTTTTTCATCATAGCCCAGAATGTGCTCAAAAAGGTCCCTTCATGTATCCGTCGATGACAGTTTCCGAGCTGCCTAATGTAAAGAAAGATTTATCTATGTGACATGATTACACTTATCACAGAGTAGTTTCCTAGAAAGTTTCTTTCCAGTTTTTTCCTGAGGCTATTTTCCTTCTCACCTTCAGCATCAACATGCTCCCGAATGTCACTTGCTACCTGTTCCTTCAAAATTTTTTCCGCGATGCTGTATGAGAAGAGAGGTGTAACACTGTGACTGGAATGTACACGTCACAAAGCAGTTCCTCGAAAAGCTTCTCTCCAGTTTTGGTATGAATATATTTCCTTCTTCACCGTTAGCCACAAAGTACTACCGAATATCCCATCACACACTAAACATACACAGGGCTAGAAAATTGCTCAATGAAAAGAGAGTCTTAACAGAGTGAGAATAATTAAACTGACACAGAGCAGTCTCACAGAAACCTTCCTACTGGATTTCTCCTGAGGATATTTATTTCTCCATATTCTGAGGATCGTTCCCAAATGTCCTTCCTCAGATTCCACAAAAAAATGATTTCAAGCTGCTCAATCCAAAGAACTGTTTAATTCTAGGAGACGAATACACACATCACAAAGCAGTTGCTCAGAACGTTTCTCTGCTGGTTTCATTGGAAGACGTTTCCTTGCTCACCACAGGCCTCCAGGCATCACTAAATATCCCTTCACAGATTCTTCAAAGACAGAGTTTTGAAACTGGGCAACATAGAGTAAACATTAACTCTGTGAAGTGAATGCACATATCAGAGAGCAGATTCTTGGAATGCTTCTTCCTCGATTTTACTTCAGTTTATTTCACTGTTTGCCATAGTCCTCAATGCGTTTCGAGATATCACTTTTTCATTTTCACAGGAACAGTGTTCAAACACTGCCTTGTGAGAAAGGAGGTGTAATTCCCTGAGTGGAATGCATACATCACAAAGTAGTTTCTCAGGAAGCTTCTATGCAGTTTTTATCTGAAGATATCTCCTCTTTCACCATAGGCCTGAATGTGCTCCCGAAAGTCCCTTGGCAGATCTGTGCATGATGGAGTTTCCAAAATGCGTAATGTAATTAAAGTTTTAACTATGCGAGATGAATAAATATATCTAACACAAAGCAGTTTCACAGAAATCTTCTTTCCAGTTTTTGTTTGAAGATATTTCCTTTTTCACCATAGTCGTCACTATACTCCTGAATATCTCTTGGTAGCTTTTTCTCCAAAATGGATTCCGGAATCCTCTATGAGAAGAAAGGTATATTTCTGTGAGTCGAAAGCACACTTCACAAAGCAGCTACTCAGAAAGCTTGTCTCCAGGTTCTATCTGAGGACCTTTACTTTCTAACCATAAGCCTCAAAGCCCTCCAGAATATCCCTTCGCAGACTAAAAAAAAACAGTGTTATGAAACATCTCAATGAAAAGAGAGGCTTAACTGTGTGAGTGGAATTCACGTGACACAGAGCAGTTTCACATAAAGCTTCCTTCTTGTTTCTCTCTGAGGTTATTTCTTTTTCAGGATATTCTAAAGACCGTTTCCAAATGTCTTTTCTTAGATTCCACAGAAACAGTGATTTCAAACTGCTCACTCCAAAGAATTATTTAACTCCATGAGATAAATACAAACATAACAAAAGATTTACACAGAAAGCTTCTCTTCGATTTTCGATGGAAGATATTTCCTTTCCTCAGTCAGACCTCCGTTCGCCACTTACTATCCCTTCGCAGAACCCTCAAAGACTGACTTTCAAACTGGGAAATGTAGAGTAACCTTAACCCTGTGAAAAGAATGAACATGTCAGAGAGCAGTTTCTTCTAGTGCTTCTTTCTGTTTTTTATTGGATGACATTTCTCTTTTTGCCATAGTCTTCAAAGTGCTCTGAATATCACTCCTTTGGTTTTAATAGGACAGTGTTCAATCTGTGCCTTATGAGAAGAAAGTTATAAGTCCCTGAGTGGAATGCAGACATCACCGAGTAGTTTCTCAGAAAGCTTCTCTCCAGTTTTTATCTGAGTATATTTCCTATTTCACCATAGGCCTGAAGTTGATTCCATTTATCCCTTCGCCGACCCATCCACGAGGTAGTTTCCAAGCTGCGTATTGTAAAGGAAGCTTCATCTATGTGAGATGAGTAAACATAGCAAAAAGCAGATTCACAGAAAGCATCTTTTCAGTTTTTACCAGAAGACATTTCCCTTTTCACCATAGTCCAGGATGTGCTCCCGAAGGTCCCTTCGGGGATCCGTCCATGACAGTATCCGAGCTGTGTAATGTAAAGAAAGATTTATCTATGTGAGATGATTACAGATATCACAGAGTAGTTTCCTAGAAAGCTTCTTTCCAGTTTTTGTCTGGGGCTATTTGCCTGTTCACCATCGGCATCAGCATGCTCCTTAATATGACTTGGTACCTGCTTCTCCAAAAGAGTTTCCCTGACGCTGTATGAGAAGAGAGGTGTAACACTATGACTGGAATGCACACGTCACAAAGCAGTTCCTTGAAAGTCTTCTCTCCAGTTTCGTCTGAACATATATCCTTTTTCACCGTTAGCCTCAAAGTGCTCCCGAATATCACATCACTTGCTAAACATGCACAGGACTAGAAAACTGCTCAATGAAAAGAGAGGCTTATCTGAGTGAGCAGAATTAAGATGACACAGAGCAGCTTCACACAAAGTTTTCTTCTGGATTTTACCAGAGGACATTTCTTTCTCCATATTCTAAGGATCCTTCCTAAATGTCCTTCCTCAGATTCCACAAAAACAGTGGTTTCAAGCTGCTCAATCAAAAGAATGGTTTAACTCTATGAAACGAATACACACATCCCAAAGCAGTTGCTCAGAACTTTTTTCTGAAGGTTTCATCAGAAGACATTTCCTCGCTCACCACAAGCCTCTGGGCATCACTATATATCACTTCACAGATACTTCAAAGACAGAGTTTCGAAACTGGGCCACAAAGAGTAAGTATTAACCCTGATAATTGAATGCACATATCAGATAGAAGATTCTTTTAACGCTTCTTTCACGATTTTATTTCAGTATATTTCATTATTCGCCATAGTCCTGAATGTGTTCCAAAATATCATTTTTCGGTTTCACAGGAACAGTGTGCAAACACTGCCATGTGAAAATAGGGGTATAACTGCCTGAGTGGAATGCTTACATCACAAAGTAGTTTCTCAGAAAGCTTCTATCCAGTTTTTATCTGAATATATCTCCTCTTTCAATGTAGGCCTGAATGTGCTCCTGAACGTCCCTTCGTGGATCTGTGCATGACGGAATTTTCAAAATGCGTAACATAGTTAAAGTTTTAACTATGCGTGATGAATAAATACATCTATCACAAAGCAGTTTCACAGAAATCTTCTTTCTAGTTTTTGTCTGAGGATGTTTTCTTCTTCAAGATAGTCATCGCTGTACTCCAGAATATCTCTTGGTAGCTTTTTCTCCAAAAGGGATTGTGAAATCCTCTAGGAGAAGAAAGGTATATTTCTGTGAGTGGAATGCACACGTCACAAAGCACCTCCTCAGAAAGTTTCTCCCCAGTTTCTATCTGAGAACGTTTCCTTTCTCACCATAAGCCTCAAATCCCTCCAAAACATCCCTTCGCAGACAAAACAAAAACAGTGTTATAATACAGCTCAATGAAAAGAGAAGCTTAACTGTGTGAGCGGAATTCACGTGACATAGAGCAGTTTCAAAGAAAGCTTCCTTCTGTTTTCTCTCTGTGGTTATTTCTTTTTCAGGATATTCTAAAGAGCGTTTCCAAATGTCCGTTTTCAAATTCTACAGAAACACTGATTTCAAATTGTTTATTTCAAAGAACCATTTAACGCTATGAAATGAATAGATACATGACAAAAGAGTTGCACAGAAAGCTTCTCTCCAATTTTCAATGGAGGACTGACATTCAAACAGGGAAATATAAAGTAAGATTTAACCCTGTGAAAGCAATGCACATGTCAGAGAGCAGTTTCTTTGAGTGCTTCTTTCTGTTTTTTATTGGACGACATTTCACTTTTAGCCATAGTCCTCAATGTGCTCCGAATATCACTCTTTTGGTTTTACATGAACAGTGTTCAAACTGTGCCTTATGAGAAGAATGCTACAGCTCCCTGAGTGGAATGCACACACCACCAAGCAGTTTCTCAGAAAGCTTCTCTCCAGTTTTTATCTGACTATATTTCCTATTTCACCATAGGCCTGAATGTGATCCCAAATATCCCTTCGTGGATCCATCCACGAGGGAGTTTCCAAGCTGCCTAATGTAAAGAAAGCGTCATCCTTGTGAGATGAATAAACATAGCAAAAAGCCGATTCAAGGAAAGCTTCTTCCCAGTTTTTATCTGAAGATATTTCCTTTTTCACCATAGTCCTGAATGTGCTCCCGATGGTCCCTTCATGAATCCGTCCATGACAGTTTTCATGCTGCTTAATAAAAGCAAAGCTTTATCTACTTGAGATGATTACACATATCACAGAGTATTTTCCTAGAAAGCTTCCTTCCAGTTTTTGTCTGAGACTGTTTCCCTTTTCATCATCGGCATCAACATGTTCCCCAATATCACTTGGTACCTGTTTCTCCAAAAGGGTTTCCCTGACACTGTATGAGAAGAGAGGTATAACACTGTGACTGGAATGTGCACATCACAAAGCAGTTCCTCGGAAAGCTTTTCTCCAGTTTCAGTCGGAACATATTTCCTTTTTCACCGTTAGCCTCAAAGTGCTCCTGAATATCCCATCACACACTGAACATACACAGGGCTAGAAAGCTGCTCAATGAAAAGAGAGGCTTATCTGAGTGAAAGGAATTAAGATGGCACAGAGCAGTTTCACATAACGCTTCCTTCTGGATTTTACCTGAGGATATTTCTTTCTCCATATTCTAAGGATCGTTCCCAAATATCCTTCTTCAGATTCCACAAAAACAGTGATTTCAAGCTCCTCAATCCAAGGAACTGTTTAACTCTAGGACACGAATACACACATCGCAAAGCTGTTGCTCAAAACATTTCTCTGCAGGTTTCCTCGGTAGATGTTTCCTCACTCACCACAAGTCTCTGGGAGTCACTAAATATCCCTTCACAGATTCTTCAAATACAGAGTTTCTTAACTGACCAACATAGAGTAAGCATTAAGTCTGTGAAGTGAATGCACATTTCAGAAAGGAGATTCTTGGAATGCTTCTTCCTCGATTTTATTTCAACATATTTCACTATTCAACATAGTCCTCAATGCACTATGAATATCACATTTTCTGTTTGACAAGAACAGTGTTGAAAAACTGCCTTGTGAGAAAAGAGGTATAACTCCCTGTGTGGAATGCATACATCACAAAACAGTTTCTCAGAAAGCTTCTGTCCAGTATTTATCTGAATATATATGCTCTTTCATCGTAGGCCTGAATGTGCTCTCAAATGTCCCTTCATGGATCCATGCATGAAGGTGTTTTGAAACAGCACAATATAAGAAACTTTCTAACTCTGCGAGATTAATAAATATATCTAACACAAAGCAGTTTCACAGAAATCCTTTTCCACTTTTGTTCTGAGGATATTTCCTTCTTCACCTGAGCCATTTCTATACTCTCAAATGTCTCTTGGTAGTTTTTTCTCCCAAAGGGATTCCGGAATCCTCTAGGAGAAGAAAGGTATATTTTTGTAAATGGAATGCACACGTCACAGAGTAGCTCCTCAGAAAGCTTTTTTCCAGTTTCTATTTGAAGGCGTTTCAGTTCACACCGTGCATCTCAAAGTGCTCCTGAATATCCCTTCTCAGACTAAACAGAAAGAGTGTTATGATACTGCTCAATGAAAAGAGAAACTTAACTGTGTGAGCAGAATTCACGTGACACCGAGCAGTTTCACAGAAGGCTTCCTTCTGACACAAGGCAATTTCACAGGAATCTTCTTTACAGTTTTGTCTCAGGACGTTTCCATCATTGACGTGCTCCCGAATGTCCCTTCGTGAATATGTGCATGACGGAATTTCAAAACTACGTAATATAATTTGAGTTTTAACTACGTGAGATGAATGAATATGTCTAAGACTAAGCAGTTTCACAGAAATCTTCAGTCCAGTTTTTGTCTGAGGCTATTTCCCTTTTCACCATCAGCATCAACAGGCTCCCGAATATCACTTGGTATGGGTTTCTCCGAAAAGGTTTCCCCGGCGCTGTATGAGAAGAGAGGTATAAAAGTGTGACGTTAATGCACAGGTCACCAAGCAGTTTCTCGGACAGCTTCTCTCCAGTTTCGGTCTGAACATATTTTCTTTTTCACCATAAGCCTCAAAGCCCTCCAGAATATCCCTTCACAGAATAAACAAAACAGTGTTTTGATACAGCTCAATAAATAGAGAAACTTAACTGTGTGAACAGAAATCACGTCACACAGAGCAGTTTCACAGAATGCTTCCTTCTGGTTTCTCTCTGAGGTTATTTCTTTTTAAGGATATTCTAAAGAGCGTTTCCAAATGTCCCTTCTCAGATTCCACAGAAAGAGTGATTTCAAATTGCTCAATACAAAGAATGATTTAACTCTATGAGGTGAATACAAACATCACAAAAGAGGTGCACAAAAATCTCTCCAGTTTTTGATGGAGGACATTATCTTGATAGACACAGGCCTCCAGTCACCACTTACTATCCATTCGCGGAGCCCTCAAAGACCGACTTTCAAACTGGGAAATGTAGAGTAAGCTTTAACCCAGTAAAAGGAATGGATATGTCAGAGAACAGTTTCTTGGAGTGCCTCTTTCTGTTTTTTATTGGATGACATTTAACTATTTGCCAAAGTCTTTAAGTTGCTCCGAATATCAATCTTTTGGTTTTACAAAAACAGTGTCCAAACGGTGCCTTATGAGAAGAAAGTTATAACTCCCTGAGTGGAATGCACACATCACCAAGCAGGTTTTCAGAAAGATTCTCTCCAGTTTTTATCTGAGTATATTTCCTATTTCACCATAGGCCCAAATGTGATCCCAAACATCCGTTCGCGGATCCATCCATGAGGGAATTTCAAAGCTTCGTAATGTAAAAAAGCTTCATCTATATGAGATGAATAAACATAGCAAAAAGCAGATTCACAGAAAGCTTCTTTCCACTTATTATCTGAAGATATTTCCTGTTTCACATAGTCCTGAATGTGCTCCCGAAGGTCCCTCGTGGATCTGTCCATGACAGGTTCCAAACTGCGTAACACAAAGAAAGCTTTATCTATGTGAGATGATTACACATATCACAGAGGAATTTCCTAGAAAGCGTCTTTCCAGTTTTTGTCTGATGCTATTTCCCTTTTCAGCAATGGCATCAAAATGCTCCCGAATATCACTTGCTACCTGTTTCTCCAAAAGGGTTTCACTGACGCTGTATGAGAAGAGAGGTATTACACTGTGAGTGGAATGCACACCACAGAAAGCCATTCCTCGGAAAGCTTCTCTCCGGCTTCCATCTGAACATATTGCCTTTTTCACCATAAATCTCAAAGTGCTCCCGAATATCCCATTACATGCTAAACATACACAGGGTAACTAAACTGCTCAATGAAAAGGGATGCTTAACTGAGTGAGAGGATTTAAAATGTCACAGTGTTGTTTCACAGAAAGCTTCATTCTGGATTTTACCTCAGGATATTTCTTTCTCCGTATTCAAAAGATCATTCCCAAATGTCCATCTTCAGATGCCAGAAAAACAGTGATTTCAACCTGCTCAATCCAAGGAATGATTTAACTCTAGGAGATGAATACACACATTACAAAGCAGTTGTGCACAACGTTTCTCTGCAGGTTTCATGGGAAGACGCTTCCTCGCTCACCACAAGCCTCCAAGCATCACTAAATATCCCTTCACAGATTCTTCAAAGACAGAGTTTCGAAACTGGGCAACATAGAGTAAGCATTAACTCTGTGAAGTGAATGCACATATCAGAGAGCAGATTCTTGGAATGTTTCCTTGTCGATTTTATTTCAGTATATTTCAGTATTCGCCACAGTCCTCCTTGCGTTCTGAAATATCACATTCTCGGTTTCACAAACAGTGTTGAAACTGTGTCTTCTGAGAAAAGAGGTACAACTTCCTGAGTGGAATGCATACATCACAAAGTAGATTCTCAGATAGTTTTCTATACAGTTTTTATCTGAAGATATCTCCTCTTTCTCCATAGGGCTGAATGTGCTCCCGAATGTCCCTTCACGGATCTGTGTATGATGGAGTTTCCAAATTGCATAACATAATTAAAGTTTTAACAATGTGAGATGAATAAATATATCTAACACAAAGCCGTTTCACAGAAGTCTTCTTTCCAGTATTTGTCTGAGGATATTTCCTTTTTCACCATAGTCATCGCTATACTTCCGAATATCTCTTGGTAGCTTTTTCTCCAAAGGGATTCCGGAATCCTCTAGTAGAAGAAAGGTATATTTCTGTGAGTGGAATGCACACGTCACAAAGCAGATCCTCCGAAAGCTTCTCTCCAGTTTCTATTGAAGATGTTTCCTTTCTCACTGTACGTCTCAAAGCCCTCCAAAATATCCCTTCACAGACTAAACAAAAACAGTGTGATGATACAGCTCTATGAAAAGAGAAGTTTAACTGTGTGAGCGGATTTCACATGACACAGAGCAGTTTCACAGAAAGCTTCCTTTTGGATTCTCTCTGCTATTATTTCTTTTTTATGGTCCTCTAAAGAGCGTTTCCAAATGTCCTTTCTCAGATTCCACAGAAACAGTGATTTCAAACTGCTCAGTACAAAGAATGATTTAACTCTATGAAATGAGTACAAACATTGCAAAAGAGTTGCACAGAAAGCTTCCCTCCAAATTTCAATGGAAGATATTTCTGTACGTCACTCAGTACTCCTGTCACCACTTACTATCCCGTTGTAGAAACCTCAAAGACAGAATTTCAAACTGGGAAATGTAGAGTAAGCTTTAACACAGTGAAAAGAATGGACACGTCAGAGAGCAGTTTCTTCGAGGACCTCTTTTTGTTTTTTATTGGATAACATTTCACTTTTTGCCATAGTCTTCAAAGTGCTCCGAATATCCGTCTTTTGTTTTTACAGGAACAGTGTTCAAACTGTACCTTATGAAAAGAAATTTATAACCCTCTGAGTAGAATGCACACGACACCAAGCACTTTCTCAGAAAGCTTCTCTGCAGCTTTTATTTGACTATATTTCCTTTTTCACTATAGGCCCGAATGTGATCCCAAATATCCCTTCACGGATGCATCCACGAGGGAGTTTACAATCTGTGTAATGTAAAGAAATCTTCATCTATGTGAGATGAATAAACGTAGCAAAATCAGATTCACAGAAAGCTTCTTTCCACTTTCTATCTGATGATATTTCCTTTTTCAGCACAGTCCAGAATGTGCTCTTGAAGGTCCCTTTGTGGATCCGTCCCTGACAGTTTCCAAGCCGTGTAATGTAAAGAAAGCTTTATCTATGTGAGATGATTACAAATATCACAGAAGAGTTTCCTAGATTACGTCTTTCCAGTTTCTGTCTGAGGCTATTTCCCTTTTCACCATCGGCATAAACATGCTTCCGAATATCACTTGGTACCTGTTTCTCCAAAAGGGTTTCTTGAACGCTGTATGAGAAGAAAGGTATAACACTGGGACTGGAATGCACATGTCACAAAGCAGTTCCTCGGAAAGCTTCTCTCCAGTTTCAGTATCATCATATTTCATTTTTCACCATGTAAGCCTCAAACTGCTCCTGAATATCCCATCACACGCTAAACATACACATTGCTAGAAATCTGCTCAATGAAAAGGGAGGCTTAATTGAACAAGAGGAATTAAGATGACACATAGCAGTTTCACAGAAAGCTTCCTTTTGGATTTCATCTGCTAATATTTCTTTCTCCACATTCTAAGAATCGTTCCCAAATGTCCTTCCTCAGATCCAACAAAAACAGTGATTTCAAGCTGCTCAATCCAAGGGATGGTTTGACTCTATGAGACGACTACACACATCACAAAGCAGTTGCTCAGAACATTTCTCTGCCGGTTTCATCGGAAGGCATTTCCTCCCTCACCACAAGCCTCCGGGTGACACTAAATATCCCTTCACAGACACTTTAAAGACAGAGTTTCGAAACTGGTCAACATACAATAGGAATTACCACTGTGAAGTGAATGCTAATATCAGAGAGCAGATTCTTGCAACGCTTCTTCCTCCATTTTGTTTCAGTATGTTTCACTACTCCCCACAGTTATCAATGCGTTCTGAAATATCACTTTTTCGGTTTCACAGGAACAGTTTTCAAAGGCTGCATTGTGAGAAAAGAGGTATAACTCCGTGAGTGGAATGCATACATCACAAAGTAGTTTCTCAGAAAGCTTCTATCCAGTTTTTACCTGAAGAGATCTCCTCTTTCACTGTAGGCCTGAATGTGCTCATGAATGTCCATTCGTGGTTCTGTGCTGTGCAGAGTTTCCAATCTGCATAATATAACTAATGTTTTAAGTATGCGAGATGAATAAATATATCTCCACAAAGCAGTTTCAAAGAAATCTTCTTTCCAGTTTTTGTCTGACGATATATTCTTTTTCACCAGAGTCATCGCTATACTACTGAATATCTCTTGGTAGCTATTTCTCCAAAAGGCATTCCGGAACCCTCTAAGAGAAGAATGTTATATTTCTGTGAGTGGAATGCACATGTCATAAAGCAGCTCCTCAGAAAGCTTCTCTCCAGTTTCTATCTGAAGGCGTTTCCTTTCTCACCATAAGCTTCAAAGCCCTCCAGCATATCCCTTTGTGGACTAAACAAAATCAGGGTTATGATACAGCTCAATGAAAAGAGAAGCTTAACTATGTGAGTGGAATTCACGTGACACAGAGCATTTTCACAGAAAGCTTCCTTCTGGTTTCTCTCTGAGGGTATTTCTTTTTAAGGATATTCTAAAGAGCGTTTCCAAATGTCCTTTCTAAGATTCCACAGAAACAGTGATTTCAAACTGCTCATTCCAAAGAATCATTTACCGCTATGAGATGAATACAATCATTACAAAAGAGTTTCCCAAAAAGCTTCCTCCAATTTCTGATGGAGGACATTTCCTTGCTAGACACAGGCCTCCGGTCACCAGTTACTATACCATTGAAGAAACCTCAAAGACCGACTTTCAAACTGGGAAATGTAGAGTAAGCTTTAACCCTGTGAAAAGAATGGACATGTCAGAGAGCCATTTCTTCGATAGTTTCTTTCTGTTTTTTACTGGACGAAATTTCACTTTTTGCCACGTTCTTCAAAGTGCTCCAAATATCACACTTTTGGTTTTAAATGAACAGTATTCAAACTGTGCCTTGTGAGAAGAACATTATAACTCCCTGAGTGGAATGCACACATCACCAAGCAGTATCTCAGAAAGCTTCCTTCCAGTTTTCATCTGACTGTATTTCATCTTTCACCATAGGCTCGAAGGTGATCCCAAATATTCCATCGTGGAACCATCCACGAGGGAGTTTCCAAGCTGTGTAATATAAAGAAAGCTTCACCGATGTTAGATGAGTAAACATAGCAAAAAGCAGATTCACAGAAAGCTTCTTTCCAGTTTTTATCTGAAGATATTTCCTTTTTAACCGAAGTCCAGAATGTGCTCCAGAAAGTCCCTTCGTGGATCCGTCCATGACAGTTTCTGAGCTGCGTAATGTAAAAAAAAAAGCTTTATTTATGTGAGATGATTATAGATATCACAGAGCAGTTTCTTAGAAAGCTTCTTCCAGTTTTTGTCTGAGGGTATTTCCCTTTTCACCATCAGCGTCAACATGCTCCCTAATATCACTTAGTAGCTGTTTCGCCAAAAGGGTTTCCCCGACACTGTATGAGAAGAGTGGTATAACACTGTGACTGGCATGCACACATCAAAAAGTAGTTCCTCAGAAAGCTTCTCTCCAGTTTCAGTCTGAACATATTTCCTTTTTCCCTGTAAGCCTCAAAGTGCTCCGGAATATCCCATCACACGCTAAACATACACAGGGCTAGAAAACTGCTCAATGTAAAGAGAGGGTTATCTGTGTGAGAGAAATTGAGATGATGCAGAATAGTTTCACAGAAAGCTTCCTTCTGGATTTTACCTGAGGATATTTCTTTCTCCATATTCTAAAAATCATTCCGAAATGTCCTTCCTCAGATTCCACAAAAACAGTGATTTCAAGATGCTCAATCCAAAGAATGGTTTAACTCTAGGAGACGAATATACACATTGCAAAGCAGTTGCTCAGAACGATTCTCTGCAGGCTGCATCGGAAGACGTTTCCTCGCTCACCAGAAGCCTCCAGGCTTCACTAAATATCCCTTCACAGACTCTTCAAAGACACAGTTTTGAAACTGGGCAACATAGAGTAAGCATTAACTCTGTGAAGTGAATGCACATATGAGACATCAGAATCTTGGAAAGCTTCTTCCTCGATTTTATTTCCATATGTTTCACTATTCCCCATAGTCCTCAATGCGTTCCGAAATACCACTTTTTCAGTTTCACAAGAAGAGTGTTCAAATGCTGCCTTGTGAGAAAAAAGGTATAACCCCCTGAGTGGAATGCATACATCACAAAGTAGTTTCTCAGAAAGCTTCTATCCAGTTTTTATCTGAAAATATCTGCTCTTTCACTGTAAGTCTGAGTGTGCTCCTGAATATCCCTTCGCGGATGTGTGCATGATGGAATTTTCAAACTTTATAATATAATTAAAATTTTTACTATGTGAGATGAATAAATATATCTAACACAAAGTAGTTTCACAGAAATCGTCTTTCCAGTTTTTGTCTGAGGATATTTTCTTTTTCACCATAGCCCTCCCTATACTCCTGAATGTTTTGTAGGTTTTCTCCAAAAGAGATTGTGGAATCCTCTAGGAGAAGAAATGTATATTTCTGTGAGTGGAATGCATACGTCAAAAAGCAGCTCCTCAGAAAGCTTCTCTCCAGTCTCTATCTGAAGATGTTTCCTTTCTCACTGTAAGCCTCAAAGCCCTCCAGAATATCTTTTCACATACTAAACAATAACAGTGTTATGATACAGCTCAATGAAAACAGAAGCTTAGCTGTGTGAGCGGAATTCACGTGACACAGAGCAGTTTCACAGAAAGCTTCCTTGTGGTTTCTCTCTGAAGTTATTTCTTTTTCAGGATATTCTAAAGAGCATTTCCAAATGTCCTTTGTCAGATTTCACAGAAAGAGTGATTTTCAACTGGTAAATCCAAAGAATGGTTTAACGCTATGAGATGAATACAAACATCACAAAAGAATTGCCCAAAAATCTTCTCTCTGATTTTCGATGGAAGACATTTCGTTGCCTCACACAGTCCTCCAGTCGCCATTTACTATCCCGTAACAGAACCCCCAAAGACCGACTTTCAAACGGGGAGATGTAGAGTAAGCTTTAACCCTGTGAAAAAAATGGAGATGTCAGACAGCAGTTTCTTGGAGTGCTTCTTTCTGTTTTCTATTGGACGACATTTCACTTTTTGCCATAGTCTTCAATGTGCTCCAAATATCACTCTTTTGGTTTTACAGATACAGTGTTCAAACTGTGCCTTATGAGAAGAAACTCATAAATCCCTGGGGGGAATGCACACATCACCAAGCAGTTTCTCAGAAACCTTCTCTCCAGTTTTTATCTGACAATATTTCCTATTTCACCATAGGCCTGGAGGTGATCCCAAATATCCCTTCATGAATCCATCCACGACGGAGTTTCCAAGATGCATAATGTAAAGAAAGCTTCATCTATGAGAGATGAATAAACGTAGCAAGAAGCACATTCACAAGAAGCTTCTTTCCAGTTTTTTTCTGAAGATATTATCTTTCTCAACAGAGTCCAGTATGTGCCTCCAAAGGACTCTTTGTGGATCCACCCATGACAGGTTCCAAGCTGCGTAATGTAAAGAAAGCTTTATCTATGTGAGATGATTACACATATCACAGAGAATTTTCCTAGAAAGCTTCTTTCCAGTTTTTGTCTGAGGCTGCTTCCCTTTTCACCATCGGCATAAACATTCTCCTGAATATCACTCGGTAGCTGTTTCTCCAAAAGGGTTTCCCTGACGCTGTATGAGAAGAAAGGTATAACACTGTGACTGGAATGCACACATCACAAAGCAGTTCCTTGGAAAGTTTCTCTCCAGTTTCGGTCTGAACATATTTCCTTTTTCACCATTAGCCTCAAAGTGCTCCCATATATCCCATCACACGCTAAACATACAGAGGGTTAGAAAACTGCTCAGTGAAAGGAGAGGCTTAACTGAGTGAGAGGAATTAACACGACACAGAGCGGTTTCACACAAAGCTTCCTTCTGGATTCTACCTCTGGATATTTCTTTCTCCACATTCTAAGGATCGTTCCCAAATGTCCTTCCACACATTTCATAAAAACAGTGATTTCAAGCTGCTCAATCCAAAGAATGGTTTCGAATACACACATCGCAAAGCAGTTGCTCGGAACGTTTCTCTGCAGTTTTCATCGAAAGATGCTCTTTAGAATATCCTGATAGAGAAATAACCTCAGAGAAAACCAGAAGGAAGCTTTCTGTGAAACTGCTCTGTCTCACGTGAATTCTGCTCACACAGTTAAGCTTCTCTTTTCATTGAGCTGTATCATAACACTGTTTTTGTTTATTCTGGGAAGGGATATTCTGGATGGCTTTTAGGCTTATGGTGAGTAAAGAAACGTCTTCAGATAGAATCTGGAGAGAATCTTTCTGAGGAGCTGCTATGTGACGTGTGAATTCCACTCACAGAAATATACGTTTCTTCTCCTATAGGATTCCGCAATCCCTTTTGGGGAAACGTCTTCCACAAAAAAAGTTCTCTGGAATATCCCATCACACACTAAACATACACATTGCTAGAAAAATGCTCAATGAAAAGGGAGGCTTAACTGAGCGAGAGGCATTAAGATGACCCATAACAGTCTCACACAAAGTTTTCTTCTGGATTTTATATGAGGATATTTCTTTCTCCATATTCCAAGGATTGTTCCCAAATGTCCTTCCTCAGATTCCACAAATACAGGGTTTTCAAGCTGCTCAATCCAAAGAATGGTTTCAGTCTAGGATACGATTACACACATCACAAAGCAGTTGCTCAGAACATTTCTCTGCAGGTTTAATCAGAAGACATTTCCTCGCTCACCACAAGCTTCCGGGCGTCACTAAATATCCCTTAACAGATACTTCAAATACAGAGTTCGGAACTGGGCATCATAAAGTAAGCATTAACTCCGTGTAGTGAATGCACATATCAGAGAGCAGATTCTTGGAACGCTTCTTCTTTGATTTTATTTCAGTATATTTCACTATTCGCCATAGTCCTCCATGCGTTCCGAAATATCACTTTTTCGGTTTCACAGGAACAGTGTTCAAACACTGCCTTTTGAGAAAAGAGGTAGAACTCCCTGAGTGGAATCCAAACATCACAAAGTAGTTTCTCGGAAAGCTTCTATCCAATTTTTATCTGAAGATATCTCCTCTTTCACAGTAGGCCAGGATGTGCTCCTGAATGTCCCTTCGAGGATCTGTGCATGTCGGAGGTTCCAAACTGCATAATATAATTAGAGTTTTAACTGTGTGAGACGAATTAATGTATCTAACACAAAGCAGTTTCACAGAAATCTTTTTTCCAGTTTTGGTCTGAGGATATTTCCTTTTTCGCCATAGTCTTCCCTGTACTCCGTAATATCTCTTGGTAGCTTTTTCTCTAAAAGGGATTCCAGAATCCTCTAGGAGAAGAAATGTATATTTCTGTGAGTGGAAAGCACATGTCACAAAGCAGATCTTCAGAAAGCTTCTCTCCAATTTCTATCTGAAGACGTTTCCTTTCTCTCTGTAAGTCTCAAATCCCTCCAGAATATACCTTCAGAGACTAAACAAAAACAGTGTTATGATACAGCTCAATGAAAAGAGACACTTAACTGTGTGGGCAGAATTTATGTGAAACAATTCAGTTTCAGAGAACACTAACTTCTGGTTTCTCTCTGAGGTTATTTTTATTTTCAGGATATCCTAAAGAGCGTTTCCAAATGTCCTTTCTCAGATTCCACAGAAACAGTGATTTCAAACTGCTCAATCCAGAGAAATATTTAACAGTATGAGATGAATATCAACATTACAAAAGAGTTGCACAGAAAGTTTGTCTCCGATTTTCCATGGAAGACATTTCCTTGCCTCACACAGGCCTCCAGTTGCCACATGCTATCCCTTCGTAGAAACCTCAAAGACCGACTTTCACACTGGGAAATGTAGAGTAACATTTACCCTGTGAAAAGAACGGACATATCAGAGAGCAGTTTATTCGACTGCTTCTTTCTGTTTTTTATTGGACGTCATTTCACTTTTTCCCATAGTCTTCTATGTGCTCTGAATATCACCCTTTTGGATTAGAGGAACAGAGTTCACACTGTGCCTTCTGAGAAGGTTTTTACTCCGTGAGTGGAATTTTCACATCACCAAGCAGTTTCTCAAAAAGCTTCTCTCCAGTTTTTAGCAGATTATATTTCCTCTTTCACCATAGGCTCCAATGTGATGCCAAATATCCCTTCGTGGATCCATCCACGAGGGAGCTTCCAAGCTTCGTAATGTAGAGAAAGCTTCATCTATGTGAGATGAATAAACATGGAAAAAAGCAGATTCACAGAAAGCTTCTTTACAGTTTTTATCGGAAGATATTTCGTTTTTCACCATAGTCCAGAATGTGCCCCTGAAAGTCCCTTCGTGGATCCGTCCATGACAGTTTCCCAGCTGCGTAATGTAAAGAAAGCTTTATCTATGTGAGATGATTACACATATCACAGAGGAGTTTCCTAGAAAGCATCTTTCCAGTATTTGTCTGAAGCTATTTCCCTTTTCATCATCAGCATCAACATGCTCCCGAATATCACTTGGTACCTGTTTCTCCAAAAGGGTTTCCCCGGCGCCCTATGAGAAGGGAGGTTTAACACTGTAACTGTAATGCACACATCAGAAACATTTCCTCAGAAACTTTCTCTCCAGTTTCAGTCTGATCATATTTCCTTTTTCACCATATGCCTCAATGTCCTCCTGAGAATCCCATCACATGCTAAACATACACAGGGTTAGAAAACTGCTCAATGAAAAGAGAGGCTTAACTGATTGAGTGGAATTAAGATGATACAGAGCAGTTTCACAGAAAGCTTCCTTCTGGATTTTACCTGAGGATATTTCTTTCTCCATATTCTAAGGATCGTTCCCAAATGTCCTTCCTCAGATTCCACAAAAACAGTGATTTCAAGCTGCTCAATCCAAGGAACTGTTTAACTCTAGGAGACGAATACACACATCGCAAACTGTTGCTCAGAACATTTCATTGCAGGTTTCCTTGGTAGACGTTTCCTTGCTCACCACAAGCCTCTGGGCATCGCTAAATATCCCTTCACAGATTCTTCAAAGACAATGTTTAGAAATTGGGCAACATAGAGTAAGCACTAACTCTGTGAATTTAATGCACATATCAGAGAACAGATTCTTGGAATGCTTCTTACTCGATTTTATTTCAGTATAGTTCACTATTCGCCATAGTCCTCAATGCATTCCGAAATACCACTTTTACGGTTTCACAGGAACAGTATTCACACACTGCCTTGTGAGAAAAGAGATATAACACCCTGAATGGAATGCATACATCACAAAGTGGTTTCTCAGAATGTTTCTATGCAGTTTTTACCTTAAGATATCTCCTCTTTCAACATACGCCTGAATGTGTTCCTGAATATCCCTTCACGGATTTGTGCATGATGCAGCTTCCAAACTGCATAATATAATTACAATTTTAACTATGAGAGACGAATGAATATATCTAACACAAAGCATGTTCAAAGAAATCTTCTTTCCAGTTTTTGTCTGAGGACATTTCCTTTTTCACCATAGTCATCACTATACTAGCGAATATCTCTTGGTTGCTTTTTCTCTAAAACGGATTCCAGAATCCTCTAGGAGAAGAAAGGTATATTTCTCTGAGTGGAATACACACGATGCAAAGCAGCTCCTAAGAAAGCTACTCTCCAGTCTCTATCTGAAAACGTTTTCTTTATCACCGTAAGCCTCAGCTCCCTCGAGAATATTCCTTAGCAGACTAAACAAAAACAGTGTTATGATACAGCTCAATGGAAAGAGAAGCTTAAATGTGTGAGTCAAATTCACGTGACACAGAGCAGTTTCACAGAAAGCTTCCTTCCAGTTTCTCTCTGAGGTTATTTCTTTTTCAGGATATTCTAAAGAGAGTTTCCAAATGTCCTTTCTCAGATTCCACAGAAACAGTGATTTCAAACTGCTCAATACAAAGAATGATTTAACTCTGTGAGATGAATACAAACATCATAAAAACGATGTGCAGAAAACTTCTCTCCCATTTTCGATGGAAGACATTTCCTTGCCTCACACAGACTTCCAGTCGCCATATACTATCCCTTCGCAGAACCCTCAACGACCGACTTTCAAACTGGGAAATGTAGAGTAAGCTTTAACCCTGTTAAAAGAATGGATATGTCAGAGAGTAGTTTCTTCGAGTGCTTCCTTCTGTTTTTTCGTGGACAATATTTCACTTTTGTCATAGTCTTCAATGTGCTCTGATTATCACTCTTTTGGTTTTACAGGAACAGTGTTCAAACTGTGCCTTTTGAGAACAAAGTTACAACTCCCTGAGTGGAATGCACACATCACCAAGCAGTTTCTCAGAAAGGTTCTTTCCAGGTTTTATCTGACTGTCTTTCCTTTTTCACCATAGGCCCAAAGGTGATCCCAAATATCCTGTCGCAGATCCATCCACGAGGGAGCTTCCAAGCTTCGTAATGTAAAGAAAGCTTCATGTATGTGAGATGAATAAACATGGAAAAAAGCAGATTCACAGAAAGCTTCTTTCCAGTTTTTATGTGAAGATATTTCTTTTTTCACCATAATCCAGAATGTGCTCCCCAAGGTCCCTTCGTGGATCCATCCATGACAGTTTTCAAGCTGTGTAATATAAAGGAAACTGTATATATTTCTGATAATACACATATCACAGAGTAGTTTGCTAGAAAGCTCCTTTCCAGTTTTTGTCTGAGGCTATTTCCCTTTTCACCATTGACATCAACATGCTCCCGAATATCACTTGTTACCTGTTTCTCCAAAAGTGTTTCCTCAATGCTGTATGAGAAGAGAGGTATAACACTGTGACTGGAATGCAGAAATCACAAAGCAGTTGCTCGGAAAGCTTCTCTCCAGTTTCAATCTGAACATATTTCCTTTTTCACGGTTAGCCTCAAAGTGCTCCCGATTATCTCATCACACGCTAAGCATACATAGAGTTAGAAAACTGCTCAATGAAAAGGTTGCCTTATCTGAGTCAGAGGAATTAAGATGACACAGAGCAGTGTCACAGAAAGCTTCCTTCTGGATTTTACCTAAGGATATTATTTTCCCTATATTCTAACGATCGTTCCCAAATGTCCTTCTTCAGATTTCACAAAAACAGTGATTTCAAGCTGCTCAATCGAAAGAATGGTTTAAATCTAGGAGACGAATACCCACATCACAAAGCAGTTGCTCAGAATGTTTCTCTGCAGGTTTCATCAGAAGACGTTTCCTTGCTCACCACAAGCCTCTGGTCATCACTAAATATCCCTTTATGGATTCTTCAATGACAGACTTTCGAAACTGAGCTACAAAGAATAAGCATTAACTCTGTGAATTGAATGCACATATCAGAGAGCAGATTCTTGGTATGCTTCTTCCCCGATTTTATTTCAGTATATTTCACTATTCGCCATAATCCTCAATGCGTTCTGAAATATCACTTTTTCGTTTTCACAGGAACAGTGTTCAAAGACTGCCTTGTGAGAAAAGAGGTATAACACCCTGAGTGGAATGCATACATCACAAAGTAGTTTCTCAGAAAGCTTCTATCCAGTTTTTATCTGAAGATATCTCCTCTTTTACCATAGGGCTGACTGTGCTCCCAAATGTCCCTTCACGGAACTGTGCATGATGCAGTTTCCAAACAGCGTAATATAATTGATGTTTTCAATATGCGAGGTGAATTAATGTATCTAACACAAAGCAGTTTCACAGAAATCTGCTTTCCAGTTTTTGTCTGAGGATATTTCCTTCATCATAGTCATCGCTATACTCTGGAATATCACTTGGTAGCTTTTTCTCCAAAAGGGATTCTGGAATCCTCTAGAAAAAGAAAGGTATATTTCTGAGAGTGGAGTGCAGACGTCACAAAGCAGCACTTCAGAAAGCTTCTCTCCATTTTCTATCTGAAGAAGTTTCCTTTCTCACTGCAAGCCTCAAAGACCTCCAGAATATCCCTTCGCAGAATAAACAAAAACAGTGTTATGATACAGCTCAATGAAAAGGGAAGCTTAATTATGTGAGCAAAATTCATCTGACACAGAGCAGTTTCACAGAAGGCTTCCTTCTGGTTTCTCTCTGTGGTTGTTTCTTTTTCAGAATATTCTAACGAGCGTTTCAAAATGTATTTTTTCAGATTATGCAGAACCAGTGATTTCAAACTGCTCATTCCAAAGAATCATCTAACGCTATGAGATGAATACAATCATAACAAAAGAGTTGCCCAGAAATCTTCTCTCCAATTTTCGATGGAGGACATTTTCTTTCTAGATACACGGCTCCGGATGCTACATAGTATTCCTTTGCAGAATCATCAAAGACCAACATCCAAACAGGGAAATATAGAGTAAGCTTTAACCCTGTGAAAAGAATGGACATTTTAGAGCAGTTTCTCGGACTGCTTCTTTCCGTTATTTATTGGACGCCATTTCACTTTTTGCCATGGTTTCAAAAGTGCTACGAATATCACTCTTTTGGTATCACAGGAACAGTGTTCAAACTGTGCCTTATGAGAAGGAACTTAAAACTCCCTGAGTGGAATGCACACATCACTAAGCAGTGTCTCAGAATGCTTTCTTCCAGTTTTTATCTGACTGTCTTTCCTTTTTCACCATAGGCCCGAAGGTGATCCCAAATATCCCATCGCGGATTCATCCACGAGGGGGCTTCCAAGCTGCGTAATGTTAAGAAAGCTTCATCTGTGTGAGATGAATAAACGTGGAAGAAAGCAGGTTCACAGAAAGCTTCTTTCCAGTTTTTATCAGAAGATATTTCGTTATTCACCATAGTCCAGAATGTGCTCCCGAAGGTCACTTCGTGGATTCGTCCATGACAGTTTCCCAGCTGTGTAATATAAAGAAAGCTTTATCTATGTGAAATGATTACACATATCACAGAGGAGTTTCCTAGAAAGCTTCAGTCCAGTTTTTGTCCGAGGCTATTTCCCTTTTCATGCTCCCGAATATCACTTGGTACCTGTTTCTAAAAAAGGATTTCCCCGACACTGTAAGCGAGGAGAGGTATAACACTGTGAGTGGAATGCACACGTCACAAACATTTCCTCGGAAAGCTTCTCTCCAGTTTAGGTCTGATCATATTTCCTTTCTCAGCATATGCCTCAAAGTGCTCCTGAGTATCCCATCACACGCTAAACATACACAGAACTAGAAAACTGCTCATTGAAAAGAGAGGCTTAACTGAGTGAGAGGAATTAAGACGACATAGAGCAGTTTCACAAAAAGCTTCCTTCTGGATTTTACCAAAGGATATTTCTTTCTCCATATTCTAAGGATCGTTCCCAAAAGTCCTTCCTCAGATTCCACAAAAACAGGGATTTCAAGCTGCTCAATCCAAGGAATGGTTTAACTCTAGGAGACGAACACACACATTGCAAAGCAGGTGCTCAGAACTTTTCTCTGCAGATTTCATTGGAAGACGTTTCCTCACTCAACATAAGCCTCCGGGCATCTCTAAGTATCCCTTCACAGATTCTTCAAAGACAGTGTTTCGAAAATGGGCAGCATAGAGTTAGCATTATTTCTGTGAAATGAATGCACATATCAGAGAGCAGATTCTTGGAACGCATCTTCCTCGATTTCATTTCAGTATAGTTCACTATTTGCCATAGTCCTCAATACGTTCTGAAATATCACATTTCGGTTTCACAGGAACAGTGCTCTAACACTGCCTTGTGAGAAAAGAGGTATAACTCCCAGAATGGAATGCAAACATCACAAAGTGGTTTCTCAGAAAGTTTCTTTCCAGTTTTTTCCTGAAGATGTCTCCTCTTTCACCAGATGCCTGAATGTGTTCCCGAATGTCCCTTCGTGGATCTGTGCATGACAGAGTTTCCAAAATGCATAATATAATTAAAGGTTTATCTAAGAGAGATGAATGAATACAGATAACACAAAGCATGTTCGCAGATATCTTCTTTCCAGTTTTTGTCTGAGGATATTTCCTTTTTCACCATAGTCGTCACTATACTCCCATATATCTCTTGGTAGCTTTTTCTCCCAGAAAGATTCCGGAATCCTCTAGGAGAAGAAAAGAATATTTCTGTGAGTGGAATGCACACGACGCAAAGCAGCTCCTCAGAAAGCTACTCTCCAGTCTCTATCTGAAGACGTTTCCTTTCTCACCGGAAGCTTCAAAGCCATCCAGAATATCCCTTAGCAGACTAAACAAAAACAATGTTATGATACAGCTCAATGAAAAGAGAAGCTTAACACTGTGAGCGGAATTCACGTGATGTGGAGCAGTTTCACAGAAAGCTTCCTTCTGGTTTCTCTCTGAGGTTATTTATTTTTCAGGATGTTCTAAAGAGCGTTTCCAAATGTCCTTTCTCAGATTCCACAGAAACAGTGATTTCACACTACCCATTCCAACGAATGATTTAACGCTGTGAGATGACTACAAGCATCTGAAAAGAGTTGCACAGAAAGCTTCTCTCCAATTTTCAATGGAGGACATTTCCTTGCTTGACACAGGCCTCTGGTTGCCACTTACTATCCCTTCACAGAACCCTCAAAGACAGCCTTTCAAACTGGGATATGTAGAGTAAGCTTTAACCCTGTGAAAAGAATGGACATGCCAGAGAGCAGTTTCTTCGAGTGCTTCTTTCCATTTTTTCTTGGACGACATTTCACTTTTTGCCATAGTCTTCTAAGTGCTCCGAATATCACTCTTTTCGTTTTACAGGAACATTGTTCAAACTGTGCCTTTTGAGAAGAAAGTTATAACTCCCTGAGTGGAATGCACATATCACCAAGCAGTTTCTCAGAAAGCTTCTCTCTAGTTTTTATCTTACTATATTTGCTATTTCACCATAGGCCTGAATGTGATCCCAAATATCACTTTGCAGATACATCCATGAGGGAGGTTTCAAGTTGCGTAATATAAAGAACGCTTCAAATATGTGAGATGAATAAACATGGAAAAACGCAGATTCACAGAAAGCTTCTTTCCAGTTTTTATCGGAAGATATTTCCTTTCTCACCGTAGTCCAGAATTTGCTCCCGAAGGTCCCCTCATGGATCCGTCCATGACAGATTCCAAGCTGCGTAATGTAAAGAAAGCTTTATGTATGTGAGATGATTACACATATCACAGAGTAGTTTCCTAGAAAGCTTCTTTCCAGTTTTTGTCTGTGGCTATTTCCCTTTTCATCACCAGCAATAACATGCTCCGGAATATCACTTGGTACCAGTTCCTCCAAAAGGGTTTCCCCGATGCCATATGAGAAGAGAGGTATAACACTGTGAGTGGAATGCACACATCACAAAGCAGTTCCTCGTAAAGCTTCTCTCCAGTTTCAGTCTGAACATATTTCCTTTTTCACCATTAGCCTCAAACTGCTCCGGAATATCCCATCAAACGCTAAACATACACAGGGTTAGAAAACTGTTCAATGAAAAGAGAGGCTTAACTGAGTGAGAGGAATTAAGACGACACAGAGTAGTTTCAGAGAAAGCTTCCTTCTGGATTTTAACTGAGGATCGTTCCCAAATGTCCTTCCTCAAATGCCACAAAAAGTGATTTCAAGCTGATCAATGTAACGAATGGTATAATTTTATGAGACGAATACACACATCGCAAAAGAGTTGCTCAGAAAGTTTCTCTGCAGGATTCATCAGAAGACGTTTCCTTATTCAGCACAAGCCTCAGGGCATCACTAGATATCCCTTCACGGATTCATCATAGACAAAGTTTCGAAACTGGGCAACCTAGAGTAAGCATTAACTCTGTTAAGTGAATGCACATATCAGAGAGCTGATTCTTGGAACACTTCTTCCTCAATTTTATTTCAGTATATTTCACTATTCGCCATAGTTCCGAATGTGCTCTGAATGTCACTTTTTAGGTTTCACAGGAACAGTGTTCTAACACTGCCTTGTGAGAAAAGAAGTATAAGTCCCTGAGTGGAATGCATACACCACAAAGTAGTTTCTCAGAAAGCTGCTATCCACTTTTTATATGAAGATATCTCCTCTTTCACCACAGGCCTGAATGTGCTCCTGAATGTCCCTTCATGGATTCATTCATGATGGAATTTCTAAACTGCGTTATATAAGAAAAGTTTTAACTATGCGAGATGAATAAGTATATATAACACAAAGCAGTTTCACAGAAAATTCTTTCCAGTTTTTGTCTGAGACTATTTCCTTTTTCACCATATCCGTCCCTATACTCCCGAATGTCTCTTGGTAGCTTTTTCTCCAAAAGGAATTCCGAAATCTTCTATGATACCAAAGGTATATTTCTGTTAGTGGAATGCAGATGGCACAAGGCTGCTCCACAGAAAGCTTCTCTCCAGTTTCTGTCTAAAGATGTTTCCTTTCTCACCATCATCCTCGAAGTGCTCCAGAATATCCCTTCACAGACAAAACAAAAGCAGTGTTATGATACTGATCAATGAAAAGAGAAGCTTAACTTTATGAGTGGAATTCACGTGACACAGAGTAGTTTAACAGAAAGCTTCATTCTGTATTCTCTCTGATATTATTTCTTTTTCAGGGTATTCTAAAGAGTGTTTCCAAATGTTCTTTCTCAGATTCCACAGAAGCAGTGATTTCAACCTGCTCAATCCAAAGAATGATTTAACTCTCTGAGATGAATGCAAACATCACAAAGAGTTGCCCAGAAAGCTTTTCTCTAATTTTCGATGGAAGATATTTCCTTGTCTCCCTCAGTACTCCAGTTACTACATACAATCCCTTTGCAGAATGCTCAAAGACAGAATTTCAACCTGTGAAATATAAAGTAGGCTTTAATCCTGTGAAAAGAATGGACATGTCAGAAAGCAGTTTCTTCGAGTGCCTCTTTCGTTTTTTATTGGATGACATTTCACTTTTTGCCATGCCATAGTCTTCAAAGTGCTCTGAATATCCATCTTTCGGTTTTACAGGAACAGTGTTCAAACTCTGCCTTCTGAGAAGAAATTTACACCTCCCTGAGCAGAATGCTCAAGACACCAAGCAGTTTTTCAGAAAGTTTCTCTCCAGTTTTTATTTGACTATATTTTCTATTTCATCATAGACCTGTATGTGATCCAAAATATCCCTTTGTGGATCCATCCATGAGGGAGTTTCCAACCTGCATAATTAAAAAAAGCTTCATATATGTGAGATGAATGAACATAACAAGAAGCAGAGTCACAGAAATCTTCTTCCCAGTCTTTATCAGAAGATATTTTCTTTTTCATCATAGTCCAGAATGTGCTTCCGAAGGTCGATTTGTGAATCTGTCCATGACAGTTTCCATGCTGTGTAATGTAAGGAAAGCTTTATCTATGTGAGATGATTATGCATATCACAGAATAGTTTCCTAGAAAGCTTCTTTCCAGTTTTTATCTGAGGCTATTTCCCTTTTCAACATCGGCATCAACATGCTCCCGAATATCACTTGGTACCTGTTTCTCCAAAAGGGTTTCCTCGACACTGTATGAGAAGAGAGGTATAATTCTGTGACAGGAATGCCCACGTCACAAAGCAATTCCTCTGAAAGCTTCTCTCCAGTTTCGGTCTGAACATATTTCCTTTTTCACTATAAGCCTCAAAATGCTCCCGAATATCCCATCACATGGTAAACATACACAGGGTTAGAAAACTGCTCAATGAAAATAGAGGCTTAACGGAGCAATAGGAATTAGGACAACACAGAGCAGTTTCACGGAAAGCTTCCTACTAGATGTTTCCTGAGGATAATTCTTTCTCCATAATCTAAGGATGATTTCCAAATGTCCTTCCTCAGATTCCATAAAAACAGTGATTTCAAGCTGCTCAATCAAAAGAATGGTTTACCTCTATGAGACGAATACACACATCACCAAGCAGAGGCTCAGAATGTTTCTCTGCAGGATTCATCGGAAGACGTTTCCTTGCTCAACGGAAGTCTCCGGGAGTCACTAAATATCCCTTCACAGATTCGTCAAAGACAGAGATTCGAAACTGGACAACATTACTTCTGTGAAGTGAATGCGCGTATCAGAGAGCAGATTCTTGGAGTGCTCTTTCTCAATTTTATTTCAGTATATTTCACTATTCGCCATAGTCCTCAATGCACTCCAAAGTACCAACATTTCGGTTTCACAGGATCAGTGTTCAAGTGCTGCCTTGTGAATATAAGAGATATAACTCTCCGAGTGGAATGCGTATATCAGAAAACAATTTCTCAGAAAGCTTCTCTCCAGTTTTATCTGAATATATCTTCTCTTTCACCATAGGCCTGAATGTACTCCAGAATGTCCCTTCATGGATGCTTGCATGACGGAGTTTCCAAACTGCGTAACAAAAGAAAAGTTTTAACTCTGCAAGACAAATAAATATATCTAACACAAAGCTGTTTCACAGAAGTCTTCTTTCCAGTATTTGTCCGAGGATATTTCCTTTTTCACCAAAGTCGTCGCTATACTCCCTAATATCTCTTGGTAGCTCTTTCTCCAAAAGGGATTCAGGATTCCAATAGGAGAAGAACGGTATATTTCTGTGAGTGGAATGCACACGTCACAAAGCAGCTCCTCAGAAAGTTTCTCTCCAGTTTCAATCTGAAGACGTTTCCTTTCTGAAGTAAGCCTCAAAGCTCTCCAGAATATCCCTTCGCAGACTAAACATGAACAGTGTTTTGATACAGCTCAATGAAAAGAGAAGCTTAACTCTGTGAAAAGAATTCACGTGACACACAGCAGTTTCACAGAAAGCTCCCTTCTGGTTTCTCTCTGAGGTTATTTCTTTTTCAGGATATTCTACAGAGCGTTTCCAAATATCCTTTTTCAGATTCAACAGAAACAATGATTTCCAACGGCTAAATCCAAAGAACGATTTAACTCTATGACATCAATACAAACATCACAAAAGAGTTGTGCAGAAATGTTCTCTCCAATTTTCAATGAAAGACATTTCGTTGCTCGACACAGGCCTCTGGTGCGACTTACCATCCCTTCGTAGAACCCTCAAGACCGACTTTCAAACTGGGAATTGTAGAATAAGCTTTAACCCTGTGAAAAGAATGGACATATCAGAGTGCAGTGTCTTCGAGTGCTTCTTTCTGTTTTGTATTAGACGACATTTCACTTTTTGCCATAGCCTTCAATGTGCTCTGAATATCACTCTTTTGGTTTCACAGGAACAGTGTTCAAACTGTGCCTTGTGATAAGAAAGTTATAACTTCCTGAGTGGAATACACACATCACCAAGCAGTTTCTCAGAAAGGTTCTCTCCAATTTTTATCTGAATACATTTCGTATTTGACCAGAGGCCCAAAGTGATCCCAAATATCCCTTCGTGGATCCATCCACGAGGGAGTTTCCAAGCTGCATAATGTAGAGAAAGCTTCATCTATGTGAGAGGAATAAACACAGGAAAAATCAGATTCACAGTAAGCTTCTTTTCAGTTTTTATCTGAAGATATTTCCTTTTTCACCATGGTCCAGAATGTGCTCCTGAAGGTCCCTTCGGGGATCCGTCCATGAGATTTTGTAAGCTCCGTAACGAAAAGAAAGCTTTATCTATGTGAGATGATTCCACATATCACAGAGTAATTTCATAGAAAGATTCTTTCCAATTTTTATCTGAGGCTATGTCCCTTTTCATCATTGGCATCAACATACTCCCGAATATCACTTGTTACCTGTTCCTCCATAAGAGTTTCACCGACGCTGTATGAGAAGAGAAGTATAACACTGTGACTGGAATGCACACGTCACAGAGCAGTTCCTCGGAAAGCTTCTCTCCAGTTTTGGTCTGAACATATTTCCTTTTTCACCGTTAGGCTCAAAGTGCTCCCGAATATCCCATCACACGCTAAACATACAGAGGGCTAGAGAACTGATCAATGAAAAGAGAGCCTTATTGGTGTGAAAGGAATTAAGACAACACAGAGCAATTTCACAGAAAGCTTCCTTCTTGATTTTACCTGAAGATATTTCTTTCTCCATATTCTAAAGATCGATCCCAAATGTCCTTCCTCAGATTCCACGAAAACAGTGATTTCATGTTGCTCAATCCAAAGAATGGTTTAACTCTAGGAGACGACTACAAACATCACAAAACATTTGCTCAGAACGTTTCTCTGCCGGTTTCTTCAGAAGACGTTTCTTCTCTCACCACAGGCCTCTGGGCTTCACTAAATATCCCTTCACAGATTCTTCAAAGATAGAGTTTCCAAACTGGGTAACACAGAGTAAGCATTAACTCTGTGAAGTGAATGCACATATCATACAGCAGATTTTTGGAATGCTTTTTCCTCGTTTTATTTCAGTATATTTCACTATTCGCAATAGTCCTCAATGCGCTCCAAAATATCACTTTTTTGGTTTCACAGGAACAGTGTTCAAACACTGCCTTATGAGAAAAGAGGTATAACACCCTCAGTGGAATGCATACATCACAAACCTGTTTCTCAGAAAGCTTCTATCCACTTTTTATCTGAAATTATATCCTCTTCCACCGTAAGGCTGAATATCTTCCTGAATGTGCCTTCGCGGATCTGTGTTCACGGAGTTTTCAAACTGTGTAATAGAAGTAAAGTTTTAACTATGCCATGCGAATAAATACATCTGACACAAGGCAGTTTCACAGAAATCTTCTTTCCAGTTTTTGTCTGACGATATTTCCTTATTCACCATAGTTGTTGCTATACTCCCAATTATCTGTGGTATCTTTTTCTCCAAAGGAGATTACGGAATCCTCTAAGAGAAGAAAGGTATATTTCTGTGAGTGGGATGCACACGTCAAAAAGCAGCTCCTCAGAAAGCTTCCCTTCAGTTTCTATCTGAAGACATTTCCTTTCTCACCATAAGCCTCAAAGCCCTCCAGAATATCCCTTCGCAGAATAAACAAAAACAGTGTTTTGATACAGCTCAATGAAAAGAGAAGCTTAACTGTGTGAATGGAATTCATGTGACACAGAACAGTTTCACAGACAGTTTCCTTCTGATTTCTCTCTGAGGTTATTTCTTTTTCAGGATATTCTAAACATTGTTTCCAAATGTCCTTTCTCAGATTCCACAGAAACTGTGATTTCAAATTGCTCAATCCAAAGAATGATTTAACTCTATGATGTGAATACAAACATCACAAAAGAGTTGCACAGAAAGCTTCTCTCCAATTTTCGATGGAGGACATTTTCTTGCTAGACACAGGCTTCCGGTTGTCACTTACTATCCCTTCGCAGAATCATCAAAGATAGACTTTCAAACAGGGAAATGTAGAGTAAGGTTTAACCCTGTGAGAGCAATGCATACGTCAGAGAGGAGTTTCTTCGAGTGCTTCTTTCTGTTTTTTATTGGACGACATTCCACTTTTTTCCATAGTCATCAATGTGCTCTGAATATCACTCTTTTGGTTTTACAGAAACAGTGTTCAAACTGTGCCTTATGAGAAGAAAGTTATAACTCCCTGAGTGGAATGCATACATGACGAAGCAGTTTCTCAGAAAGCTTCTCTCCAGTTTTTATCTGACTATATTTCCTCTTTCACCATAGGCCCGAATGTGATCCCAAGTATCCCTTTGTGGATCCGTCCACGAGGGAGTTTCAGAGCTGCGTAATGTAAAGGAAGTTTCGTTTCTGTGAGATGAATAAATATAGCAAAAAGAAGATTCACAGAAAACTTCTTTCCAGGCTTTATTGGAAGATATTTTCTTTTTCACCATAGTCCAGAATGTGCTCACAAACGTCCCTTCGTGGATTTGTCCATGACATTTTCCAAGCTGCATAATGTAAAGAAAGCTTTATCTATGTGAGAGATGATTACACATATCACAGAGTAGTTTCCTAGAAAGCTTCTTTCCAGTTTTTGTCTGAGGCTATTTCCCTTTTCACCATTGGCATCAACATGCTCCCGAATATCACTTGGTACCTGTTTCTCCAAAAGGATTTCCCGGATGCTGTATGAGAAGAAAGGTATAACACTGTGACTCAAATGCACACTTCACAAAGCAGTTCCTCAAAAAGCTTCTCTCCAGCATCAGTCTGAACATATTTCCTTTTTCAACATTAGCCTCAAAATGCTCCCGAGTATCCCATCACATGCTAAACATATACAGAGCTAAAAAACTGCTCAATGAAAAGTGAGGCTTATCTGAGTGAGAGGAAATAAGACGACAAAGACCAGTTTCACAGAAAGCTTCCTTCTGGATTTTACCCGAGGATATTTCTTTCTCCATATTGTAAAGATCGTTCCCAAATATCCTTCTTCAGATTCCACAAAAACAGTGATTTCAAGCTGCTCAATCCAAATAATGGTTTAACTCTAGGAGACGAATACACACATCAGAAAGCAGTTGCTCAGAACGTTTCTCTGCGGGTTTCATCAGATGACGTTTCCTCGCTCACCACAAGCCTCCACGCATCACTAAATATCCCTTCACAAATTCCTCAGAGACAGAGTTTCAAAACTGAGCAACATAGGGTAAGCATTAACTCTGTGAAGTGAATGCACATACCAGAGAACAGATTCTTGAAATGCTTCATTCTCGATTTTATTTTAGTTTATTTCACTCATTGCCATAGTCCTCAATACTTTCCAAAATATCAATTTTAGTTTTTACAGGAACAGTGTTCAAACACTGTCTTGTGAGAAAAGAGGTATAGCTCCCTGAGTGGAATGCATACATCACAAAGTCGTTTGCCAGAAAGCTTATATCCAGTTTTTATCTGAAGATATCTCCTCTTTCACGGTAGGCCTGCATGTGCTGCCGAATGTCCCTTCACGGATCTGTGCATGACAGAGTTTCCAAACTGCGTAATATAATTAAACTTTTAACTATGCGAGATGAATAAATATATGTACCACAAAGCAGTTTCACAGAAATCTTCTTTCCACTTTTTGTCTGAGGATCCATGCACGATGGAATTTCTAAGCTGAGTAAAGTAAAAAAGCTTCATCTATGTGAGATGAATAAACATAGCAAAAAGTAGATTCACAGAAAGCTTCTCTCCAGTTTTTATCTGAAGATATTTCCTTTTTCACCATAGTCATGAATGTGCTCCCAAAGGTCCCTTCGTGGATCCGTCCATGAGACGTTCCAAGCTGTGTAATGTAAAGAGAGCTTTATCTATGTGAGATGATTACACATATCACAGAGTAATTTTCTAGAAAGCGTCTTTCCGGTTTTTGTCTGAGGCTATTTCCCTTTTCATCATCGGCATCAGCATGCTCCCGAATATCACTTGGTACCTGTTTCTCCAAAAGGGTTTCCACAATGCTGTATGAGAAGAGAGGTATAACACTGTAAGTGGAATGCACACATCACAAAGCCGTTCCTCAGAAAGCTTCTCCCCAGTTTCCATCTGAACATATTTCTTTTTTCACTGTAATGTTTCATCCTCAATTTTATTTCAGCATATTTCATTATTCAACATAGTTCTCAATGCGCTCTGAAATATCATATTTTCAGTTTCACAAGAAAAGTGTTCAAAAACTGCCTTGTGAGAAAAGAGGTATAACTTCCTGAGTGGAATGTATACATTACAAAACAGTTTCTCAGAAAGCTTCTATCCAGTTTTTATCTGAAGATATCTGCTCTTTCACCAGAGGCCTGAATGTGCTCTTGAATGTCCCTTCACAGATCCGTGCATAAAGGTGTTTTGAAACAGCACAATATAAGAAACGTTCTAACTCTGTGAGATTAATAAATATATCTAACACAAAGCAGTTTCACAGACATCTTCTTTCCATTTTTCTTCTGAGAATATTTCCTTCTTCACTTGAGCCATTCCTATATTCTCAAATGTCACTTGGTAGCTTTTTCTCCAAAAGGGATTCAGGAATCCTCTCAGAGAAGAAAGGTATATTTATGGGAGTGGAATGCACACGTCAAAAAGCAGCTCCTCAGAAAGCATTTTTCCAGTTTCCATCTGAAGACGTTTCCTTTCACACCATGCATCTCAAAGGACTCCTGAATATCTCTTCTCAGACTAAACGAAAACAGTGTTATGATACTGCTCAATGAAAAGAGAAGCTTAACTATGTGAGCGGAATTCACATGACACAGAGCAATTTCACAGAAAGCTTCCTTCTGACACAAAGCAGTTTCACAGGAATCTCCTTTCCAGTTTTTTTTGAGGACATTTCCATCCTGCACGTGCTCCTGAATGTGCCTTCGCGGATGTGTGCATGATGGAGTTTCCAAACTGCATAATAAAATTTTAATTTTAACTATGTGAGATGAAAGAATATATCCAACACAAAGAAGTTACACAGAAATCTTCTTTCCAGTTTTTGTCTGAGGCTATTTCCCTTTTCACCATCAGCATCAACATGCTCCCGAATATCACTTGGTACCTGTTTCTCCAAAAGGGTTTCCCCATGCTGTATGAGAAGACAGGTATATCACTGTGACTGGAATGCACATGTTACAAAGCAGTTTCTCGGAAAGCTTCTCTCCAGTTTCAGTCTGAATATATTTCCTTTTTAACCGTTAGCCTCAAATTGCTCCTGAATATCTCATCACACGCTAAACATACACAGGGCTAGAAAACTGCTGAATGAAAAGAGAGGCTTATCCGCGAGGAATTAAGAGAACACAGAGCACTTTCACAGCAAACTTCCTTCTGGATTCTACCTAGGATATTTCTTTCTCCATATTCTGAGGATCTTTCCCAGGTGTCCTTCCTCAGATTCCACAAAAACAGTGATTTCAAGCTGCTCAATCCAAAGAATGGTTTAACTCTATGAGACGAATACACAAATCACAAAACACTTGCTCAGAACGTTTCTCAGCAGGTTTCATTGGAAGACGTTTCCTCGCTCACCACAAGCCTCTGGGCATCACTAAACATCCCTTCACCGATTCTTCAAAGACAGAGTTTCGAATCTGGGAAACATAGAGTAAGCATTAACTCTGTGACATGAATGCACATATCAGAGAACAGATTCTTGAAACGCTTCTTCCTCGATTTTAATTCATTATATTTCACTTTTCGCCATAGTCCTCAATGCATTCGGAAATATCACTTTTTTGGTTTCACAGGAACAGTGTTCAAACACTGCCTTGTGAGAAAAGCGGTAGAACTCCCTGAATGGAATGTATACATCACAAAGTAGTTTCTCAGAAAGCTTCTATCCAGTTTTTATCTGAAGACATCTCCTCTTTCACCGTAGTCCTGAATGTGCTCCCGAATGTCCCTTTGTGGGTCTGTGCATGACGGAGTTTCCAAACTGCGTAATATAATTAAAGTTTAACTATGCAAGATGAATAAATATATCTAACACAAAGCCGTTTCACAGAAATCTTTCCAGTTTTTCTCTGAGGATATTTCCTTTTTAACCATAGTCGTTGCTATGCTCCCGAATACCTCTTTTTAGCTTTTTCTCCAAAAGGGATTCCCGAATTCTCCAGGAGAAGAAAGGTATATTTCTGTGAGTGGAATGCACACGCCACAAAGCAGCTCCTCAGAAAGCTTCTCTCCAGTTTCAATCTTCAGACGTTTCCTTTCTCACCATAAGCCTCAAAGCCCTCTGGAATATCCCTTGGCAGACTAAACAAAAACAGTGTTATGATACAGCTCAATGAAAAGAGAAGCTTAACTCTGTGAGCGGAAGTCAGTCATTTGACACAGAGCAGTTTCTCAGAAATCTTCCTTCTGGTTTCTCTCTGAGGTTATTTCTTTTTCAAGATATTCTTTTTTTTCTTTTTAACCACAGAATTTTATTTTGCCAACTCAATATTTCAGCACACCATAAGAGTAGTCATCTCAGGACTGCATAGGACTTTCATTTTACCATATGCATTTATGGGCTATTTGAATTTGTCATAATAAACATGTATTTTATAATGAAAATTTATTTTTCTAGCAGGTAATTCTCTAATAGTTCATAGAGCATTTTATAAGTCTTTATAACACCTTAAAGATGAAAACATTCTTTGAATTCAAGATAAGTATCTCAGTATCTAGATCAAACTGAGCTGAGTACTAGAAGACAAACTGACTGAATTATTCAGCAGTTGCAGTTGGGAGCATGAACAGATAATTTAATGAATTGCTGGACTGTCATGATAGAGTTATTACCTTTTAGATATTCCTTCATGCTTATCAAGGTGCACTGAAGAGAAGTATCTCTGGTGCCTCAGTTTCTCTGAAATCGGGATAAGCTGCTCTCCTCTGCAGCAGCAGTGTAGAGGACATTTTCATACATGGTCTGCCATCAGGGGTGGTTAAAATGGACAAGGTCTGGTAGGGGGCCTGTGAGTGATGCTAATGTACTAGAAGACTGACTGCCTTGGCCTTCTTTCCTTTTCTAAGTACTAACTACTTTTTATTTCTATTTAATTAAGGTCACATTTATCAACAACTCATGTTAAGCTATATGGACAAGTTTTTCTTCACAGGCTCAGTCAGGCAAACACTTGTCCTTTTTAAAGTTTACTATGCTAAAAATATATAGGATATATTTGAACAGAGGATCTCTAGAATTTTCCTTTGGATGATCCCACTGTGATAAATGCTACAGTGAATGACTAGCAATCCAGGAAAAGTCAAAGAAGGAAATAAAAATTCTCAAAAAAATTCCTTTGATCTAAGAAGTAGCTCATAGAGAATAAACCAGGTGTATGTATTTATGTGTGTCCGTGGGTGGAGATAAGACACATATTATGGACCAGTCGAGCTTCCTGTCCTAAGTATTACACTAACCTGGTTCATTGGTTCACAAAAGACTTGTCTTACTCAAGGACCAAGTATCTGATTGCTGGTAGAGCTCATGGTCGC
>NW_012118299.1:124833-143062 GCF_000951035.1 Colobus angolensis palliatus | reverse complement strand
AGTCTTCTGTGTCCTTCGCGCTGGGAGTTGGAGACTGGAGCTGTTCCTATTCGGCCATCTTGCTCCGCCCCAAAGCTTTCTTTATATTACGCAGCTTGGAAACTGTCATGGACGAATCCACGAAGCGACCGTCAGGAGTACATTGTGGACTATGGTGAAAAAGGAAATATCTTCAGATAAAACCTGGAAAGAAGCTTTCTGTGAATCTGGTTTTTGAAATGTTTGTTCATCTCACATAGATGAAGCATTCTTTGTATTACACAGCTTGCAAACCCCTCGCAAATGGATCTGCGAAGGGATATTTGGGTCACATTCGGGGGTATGGTGAAATAGGAAATATAGCCAGATAAAAACTGGAGAGAAGCTTTCTGAGAAACAGCTTGGTGATGTGTTCATTCCACTCAGGGAACTGTAACTTTCTCCTCATAAGGCAAAGTTTGAACACTGTTCCTGTGAAAACAAAAGAGTGATATTCATAGCACATTGATGACTATGGCAAAACGTGAAATGTCATCCAATAAAAAACAGAAAGAAACACTCGACGAAACTGCTCTCTGACGTGTGCATTGTTTTCACAGGATTAAAAGTTACTCTACATTTCCCAGTTTGAAAGTCGGTCATTGAGGTTTCTGTGGAGGGATAATAAATGGTAACCGGAAGCCAGTGTGAGGCAAAGAAATGTCTTCCTTCGAAAATTGGAGAGAAGCTTTCTGCACAACTCTTTTGTGATGTTTGTATTGATGTCATAGAGTTAAATCATTGTTTGGATTGAGCAGTTTGAAATCACTGTTTCTGTGGAATCTGAGGAAGGCATTTGGAAACGCTTTTGAGAATATCCTGAAAAAGAAATAACCTCAGAGAGAAACCAGAAGGAAGCTTTCTGTGAAACTGCTCTGTGTCAGGTGAATTCCGCTGACAGAATTAAGCTTCCCTTTTCATTGAGCTGTGTCATACCACTGTTTTTGTTTAGTCTGCGAAGGGATATTCTGGAGGGCTTTGAGACTTATGGTGAGAAAGGAAACGTTTTCAGATAGAAACTGTAGAGAAGCTTTCTGAGGAGTTGCTTTGTGACGTGTGCATTCCTCTCACAGAAATATACCTTTCTTCTCCTTGAGGATTCCGGAATCCCTTTGGAGAAAAAGCTACCAAGAGATATTTGGGAGTCGACTATGATTAAAAAGGAAATATCCTCAGACAAATACTGGAAAGAAGGTTTCTGTGAAACTGCTTTGTGTTATATTTATTCATCTCACATAGTTAAATGTTTAATTATATTTCACAGTTTGGAAACTCCGTCATACACAGATCCCCAAAGGGACATTTGGGAGCACATTCAGGCCTATGTTGAAAGAGGAGATATCTTCAGATAAAAACTCGATAGAAGCTTTCTGAGAAACTACTTTGTGATGTATGCATTCCACTCAGGGAGTTATACCTCTTTTCCACAAGGCAGTGTTTGAACACTGTTCCTGTGAAATCAAAAAAGTGATATTTAGGAACTCATGGAAGACTATGGCGAATAGTGAAATATACTGAAATAAAATCGTGGAAGCTGCATTCCAAGAATCTGCTCTCTGATATGTGCATTCACTTCACAGAGTTAATGCTTACTCTATGATGCCCAGTTTTGAAACTCTTTGAAGAATCTGTGAAGGCATATTTAGTGATGCTGGAGGCTTGTGGTGAGCGAGGAAACGCATTCCGATGAAAGCTGCAGAGAATCATTCTGATCAACTGCTTTGCGATGTTTGTATTCATCTCCTAGAGGTAAACCATTCTTTGGATTGAGCAGCTTGAAATCACAGTTTTTGGGGAATCTGAGGAAGGACACTTGGGAACAATCCTCAGAATATGGAGAAAAAAATGTCCTCAGGTAAAATCCAGAAGGAAGATTTCTGTGCTAGTGCTTTGTGTTGTCTTAATTGCTCTCACTCAGATTAGCCTCTCTTTTCATTGAACAGTTTTCTAGCCCTGTGTATGTTTACCATGTGATCGGATATTCGGGAGCACTTTGAGGCTAACGGTGAAAAAGAAAATATGTTCAGACCGAAACTGGAGAGAAGCTTTCTGAGGAATGGCTTTGTGACGTGTGCATTCCAGTAATAGTGTGATACCTCTCTTCTCATACAGCATTGGGGAAACCCATTTGGAGAAACAGGTACCAAGTGATATTGCGGAGCATGTTGATCCCAATGGTGAAAAGGTGAATAGCCTCAGACAGAAACTGGAAAGAAGATTTCTATGAAACAACTGTGTGATATGTGTAATCATCTCACATAAATAAAGCTTTCTGTACATTACGCAGCTTGGAAACTGTCATGCATGGATCCACGAAGGAACCTTCGGGAGCACATTCCGGACTATGGTGAAAAAGGAAATATCTTCAGAGAAAAACTGGAAAGAAGCTTTCTGTGAATCTGGTTTATTCTATGATTATTCATCTCACATAGTTGAAGCTTTCCTTACATTACGCAGCTTGAATACTCCCTCGTGGATGGATCCACAAAGGGTATTTGGGATCACATTCGGGCCAATGTGAAATAGGAAATATGATCAGATAAAAACTGGAGGGAAGCTTTCTGAGAAACTGCTTGGTGATGTGTGCATTCCAGTCAGGGAGTTATAACTTTATTTTCATAAGGCACAGTTTGAACACTATTACTGTAAAACCAAAAGAGTGATATTCGGAGAACATTGAATACTATTGCAAAAAGTGAAATGTCATCCAATAAAAATCAGAAAGAAGTACTCAAAGAAACTGCTCTCTGACATGTCCATTCTTTTCACAGGGTTAAAGCTTATGCTATATTTCCGAATTTGAAAGTCGGTGTTTGAGGGTCTTGCAAAGGGATAGTAAGTGGCGTCTGGAGGCCTATGTGAGGCACGGAAATGTCCTCCATCAAAAATCAGAGAGAAGCTTTCTATGCACCTCTTTTGTGATGTTTGTATTCATCTCATAGAGTTAAATTATTCTTTGGATTGAGCAGTTTGAAATCACTCTTTCTGTGGAATCTGAGAAAGGACATTTGAAGACGCTCTTTAGAATATCCTGAAAAAGAAATAACCTCAGAGAGAAACCTTAAGGAAGCTTTCTGTGAAACTACTGTGTGTCACGTGAATTCTGCTCACACAGTTAAGGTTCTCTTTTCATTGAGCTGTATCATAACACTGTTTTTGCTTAGGGTGAAGGGGTATTCTGGATTGATTTGAGGCTTATGGTGAGAAAGGAAAAATCTTCAGATAGAAACTGGAGGGAAGCTTTCTGAGGAGCTGCTGCATGACGTGTGCATTCCACTCACAGAAACATACCTTTCTTCTCCTAGAGGATTCCGGAATCCCTTTTGGAGAAATAGCTACCAACAGACATTCGGGAGTATAGGGACGGCTATGGTGAAAAAGGGAGTATCCTCCGACAAAAACTGGAAAGAAGATTTCTGTGAAACTGCTTTCTCTTAGATATATTATTCATCACACAGAGTTGAAACTTTTCTTATATTACGCTGTTTGGAAACTTCGTCATGCATGGATCCGCGAAGGGATATTCGGGAGCACACTCAGGCCTAGGGTGAAAGAGGAGATATCTTCAGATACAAATTGGATAGAAGCTTTCTGAGAAACTACTTTGTTATGTATGCATTCCACTCAGGGAGATATACCCCTTTTCTCTCAAGACAGTGTTTGAACACTGTTCCTGTGAAAATAAAAATGTGATATTTTGGAACGAATGTAGGATATGGCAAAGAGTGAAATAAACTGAGATAAAATTGAGGAAGAAGCATTCCAGGAATCTGCTCTCTGATATGTGCACACACTTCACAGAGTTAATGCTTACTCTATGTTGCCCAGTTTCAAAACTCTGTCTTTGAAGAACCTGTGAAGGGATATTTAGTGACACCCGGAGACTTGTGTTGAGTAAGGAAACGTCTTCCGATGAAACCTGCAGTGAAACGTTCTGAGGAACTTCTTTGTGATGTGTGTATTCGTCTCCTGGAGTTAAACCATTCTTTGGATTGAGCAGCTTGAAATCACAGTTTTTGTGGAATCTGAGGAAGGATATTTGGGAATGATCCTTAGAATATGGAGAAAGAAATATCCGGAGGTACAATCCAGAAGGAAGCTTTCTGTGAAACTGCTCTGTGTCGTCATAATTCCTCTCACTCAGATAAGCCTCTCTTTTCATTGAGCAGTTTTCTAGTCCTCTGTATGTTTAGCGTGTGATGGGATATTCAGGAGCACTTTGAGGCTAACTGTGAAAAAGGAAATATGATCAGACCGATACTGGAGAGAAGCTTTCAGAGGAACTGCTTTGTGATGTGTGCATTCCAGTCCCAGTGTTATACCTCTCTTCTCATACAGCATCGGGGAAACACATTTGGAGAAACAGGTACCAAGTGATATTCGGGAGCATGTTGATGCCTGTGGTGAAAAGAGAAATAGCCTCAGACGAAAACTGGAAGAAGCTTTCAAGGAAACTACTCTGTGATATGTGTAATCATCTCACATATATAAAGCTTTCTTTACATTATGCAGAAACTGTCATGGACAGATCCATGAAGAGATCTACAAGAGCACCTTCTGGACTATGGTGAAAAAGGAAATAACTTCTGATAAAAACTGAAAAGAAGCTTTCGGTGAATCTGCTTTTAGCTGTGTTTATTCATCTCACATAGATGAAGCTTTCTTTACATTATGCAGCTTGGAAACTCCCTCGTGTATGGATTCGCAAAGGGATATTTGGGATCACATTTGGGCCTATGGTGAAATAGGAAATATAATCAGATAAAAACTGGAGAGAATCTTTCTGAGAAACTGCTTGGTGATGTGTGCATTCCACTCTGGGAGTTTTAACATTCTTCTCATAAGGCACAGTTTGAACACTGTTCCTGTAAAACCCAAAGAGTGACTTTCAGAGCAATTGACGACTATGGCAAAAAGTGAAATGTCGTCCATTAGAAAATAGAAAGAAGCACTTGAAGAAACTTCTCTCTGACGTGTGCATTGTTTACACAGGGTTAAAGCTTACTCTACATTTCCCAGTTTGAAAGTCAGTCTTTGTGGGTTCTCTGAAGGGATAATATGTGGCAACCGGAGGCCTGTGTGAGGCAAAGAAATGTTTTCCAACGAAAATCGAAGAGAAGTTTTCTGTGCAACACTTTTGTGATGTTTGTATTCATCTCATAGAGTTAAATCATTGTTTGGATGGGCAGTTTGTAATCACTGTTTCTGTGGAATCTGAGAAAGTGCATTTGGAGACGCTTTTTAGAATATCCTGAAAAAGAAATAACCTCAGAGAGAAACCAGAAGGAAGCTCACTGTGAAACTGCTCTGTGTCACATGAATTCCGCTCACAGATTTAAGCTTCTCTTTTCATTGAGCTGTATCATATAACTGTTTTTGTTTAGTCTATGAAGAGATATTCGGGAGGGCTTTGAGGCTTACGATGAGAAAGGAAATGTCTTCAGATAGAAACTGGAGAGAAGCTTTCTCAGGAGCGGCTTTGTGACGTGTGCATTCCACTCAAAGAAATATACCTTTCTTCTCCTACAGGATTCCGGAATCCCTTTTGGAGAAAAAGCCACCAAGAGATATTTGGGAGTATAGCGACAAATCTGAAGAAAAAGGAAATATCCTCAGACAAATACTGGAGAGAATATTTCTGTGAAACTGCTTTGTGTTAGATAGATTTATTCGTCCTGCATAACTAAAACTTTAATTATATTATACAGTTTGGAAACCGCATCATGAACAGATTCCATGAAGGGACATTCGGGAGCACATTCAGGCCTATGATGAAGGAGGTGATATCTTCAGCTAAAAAGTGGATAGAAGCTTTCTGAGAAACTACTTTTTGATGTATGCATTCCACTCAGGGAGTTCTACCTCTTTTCTCACAAGGCAGTGTTTGAACACTGTTCCTGTGAAAACGAAAAAGTGATATTTTGGGGCGCATTGAGGACTATGGCGAATAGTGAAATATACTGAAATAAAATCGAGGAAAAAGCGTTCCAAGAATCTGCTCTCTGATATGTGCATTCATTTCACAGATTTAATGCTTACTCTATGTTGCCCAGTTTCGAAACTTTGTCTTTGAAGAATGTGTGAAGGGATATTTAGTGACGCCCGGAGGCTTGTGGTGAGCGAGGAAACATCTCCCGATGAAACCTGCAGAGAAACGTTCTGAGCAACTGCTTAGCGACGTGTGTATTCGTCTCCTAGAGTTAAACAGTTCTTTGGATTGAGCAGGTCGAAATCACTGTTTTCGTGAAATCTGAGGAAGAACATTTGGGAACAATCCTTAGAATACGGAGAAAGAAATATCCTCAGGTAAAATCCAGAAGGAAGCTTTCTGTGAAACTGCTTTGTGTCGTCTTAATTCTTCTAACTCAGATAAGGCTCTCTTTTCATTAAGCAGTAATCTAACCCTGTGTATGTTTAGCATTTGATGGGATATTCCAGAGCACTTTGAGCCTATTAGTGAAAAAGGAAATGTGATCTGACCTAAACTGGAGAGAAGCTTTCAGAGGAACTGCTTTGTGACGTGTGCATTCCAGTCACAGTGTTATACCTCTCTTCTCATACAGCATAGGGGAAACCCTTTTGGAGAAACAGACACCAAGTAATATTGGGGAGCATGTCATTGCCGATGGTGAAAAGAGAAATAGCCTCAGACAAAAACTGGAAAGAAGCGTTCTAAAAAACTACTTTATGATATGTGTAATCATCTCACATAGATAAAGCTTTCTTTCCATTACGCAGCTGGGAAACTGTCATGCACGGATCCACAAAGGGACCTTCGGGAGCACATTCTGGACTATGGTGAAAAAGGAATTATCTTCCGATAAAAACTGGAAAGAAGCTTTCTGTGAATCTGCTTTTTGCCATGTTTATTCATCTCACATAGATGAAGCATTCTTTACATTACACAGCTTGAAAACTCCCTCATAGATGGGTCCGTGAAGGGATATTTGGGATCATATTCAGGTCTATGGTGAAATAGCAAATATAGTCAGATAAAAACTGCAGAGAAGCTTTCTGAGAAACAGCTTGGGGATGTGTGCATTCCACTCAGGGAGTTATAACTTTCTTCACATAAGGCACAGTTTGAACACTGTTCCTGTAAAACGAAAAGAGTGATATTTGGAGCACTTTGAAGACTATGGCAAAAAGTGAAATGGCGTCCAATAAAAAACAGAAAGAAGCACTCGAAGAAACTGCTCTCTGACATGTTCATTATTTTTACAGTGTTAAAGCTTACTCCACATATCCCAGTTTGAAAGGCGGTCTTTGAGGGTTCTGCGAAGGGATAGTAAGTGCCTACTGGAGGCCTGTGTCAAGCAAGGAAATGTCCTCCATCGAAAATTGGAGAGAAGCTTTCTGCTCAACTCTTTTGTGATGTTTGTATTCATCTCATAGCATTAAATCATTCTTTCAATTGAGCAATTCGAAATCACTGTTTCTGTGGAATCTGAGAAAGGACATTTGGAAACACTCTCTAGAATATCCTGAAAAAGAAATAACCTCAGAGAGAAACCAGAAGGAAGCTTTCTGTGAAACTGCTCTGTGTCATGTGAATTCCGCTCACACAGTTAAGCTTCTCTTTTCATTAAGCTGTATCACAACACTGTTTATTTTTAGTCTGCGAAGGGATACTCCGGAGGGCTTTCAGGCTTATGGTGTGAAAGGAAACGTCTTCAGATAGAAACTGGAGAGAAGATTTCTGAGGAGCTGCTTTGTGACGTGTGGATCCCACTCACAGAGATATACGGTTCTTCTCCTTGAGAATTCCAGAATCCCTTTAGGAGAAAAAGCTACCAAGAGATATTCGGGAGTATAGCGACGATTATGGTGAAGAAGGAAGTATCCCCAGACAAAAACTGGAAATAAGATTTCTGTGAAACTGCTTTGTGTTAGATATATTTATTCATCTCACATAGTTAAAAATTTAATTATATTACATAATTTGGAAACTCCATAAACACAGATCCGTGAAGGCACATTTGGGAGGATATTCAGCCCTACGTTGAAAGAGGATATAATTTCAGATGAAAACTGGATAGAAGCATTCTGAGAAACTCCTTTGTGATGTATGCATTCCCCTCAGGGTGTTATAACTCTTTCTCACAAGGTGGTGTTTGAACACTCTTCCTGTGAAACTGAAAAAGTGATATTTCGGATCGCATTGAGTGCTATGGTGAATAGTGAAATATACTGAAATAAAATAGAGGGAGAAACGTTCCAAGAATCTGCTCTCTGATATGTGCATTCACTTCTCAGAGTTAATGCTTACTCTATGTTGCCCAGTTTTGAAGCTGTGTCTTTGAAGAATCTGTGAAGGGATATTTAGTGACGCCCAGAGGCTTGTGGTGAGCAAGGAAACGTCTTCCGATGAAACCTGCAGAGAAACGTTCTGAGCAACTGATTCGTGATGTGTGTATTTGTATCCTAGAGTTTAACCATTCTTGGATTGAGTAGCTTAAAATCACTGTTTTTGTGGAATCTGAGGAAGGACATTTGAAAACGATCCTTAGAATATGGAGAAAGAAATATCCTCAGGTATAATCCAGAAGCAAGCTTTCTGTGAAACTGCTCTGTGTCGTCTTAATTCCTCACACTCAGATAAGCGTCTCTTTTCATTCAGCAGTTTCCTAGCCCTCTGTATGTTTATCTTGTGATGGAATATTCAGGAGCACTTTGAGGCTAATGGTTAAAAACGAAATACGTTCAGACCGAAACTGGAGAGAAGCTTTCCGAGGAACTGCTTTGTGACATGTGCATTCAGGTCACAGTGTTATACCTCTCTTCTCATACAGCGTCGGGGAAACCCTTTTGGAGAAACAGGTACCAAATGATATTCAGGAGGATGTTGATGCCAATGGTGAAAAGGAAAAAGGCCTCAGACAAAAAGTGTAAAGATTTCTGTGAAATTGCTTTGTGTTAAATATATTCATTCGTCTCACATAGTTAAAACTCAAATTATATTATGCAGTTTGGAAGCTCCGTCACACACATATCCATGAATGGATATTCGGGAGCACGTCCATGAAGGAAATATCCTCAGACAAAACTGAAAAGAAGATTCCTATGGAACTGCTTTGTGTCAGAAGGAAGCTTTCTGTGAAATTGCTCTGTGTCACGTGAATTCCGCTCACACAGTTAAGCTTCTCTTTTCATTGAGCAATATCATAACACTGTTTTTGTTTAGTCTGAGAAGGGATATTCGGGAGTGCTTTGAGATGCACGGTGTGAAAAGAAACGTCTTCAGATAGAAACTGGAAAAATGTTTTCTGAGGAGGGGTTTTGTGACGTGTGCATTCGACTCACAGAAATATACCTTTCTTTTCCTATAGGATTACGGAATACCTTTCAGAGAAAAACCTACCAAGAGACATTCGAGAGCATAGGGGGGTCTCAGGTGAAGAAGGAAATATCCTCAGACAAATAGTGGAAAGATTTCTGTGAAACTGCTTTGTGTTAGGTATATTTATTAATCTCTCAGAGATAGAGAGTTTTTTATATTGTCCTGTTTTGAAACAGCTTCATGCACGGATCCTTGAAGGGACATTTGAGAGCACATTCAGACCTACGGTGAAAGAGCAGATATCTTCAGATAAAAACTGGATAGAAGCTTTCTGAGAAACTGTTTAGTGATGTATGCATTTCATTCAGGGAGTTATACCTCTTTTCTCACAAGGCAGTTTTTGAACACTGTTCTTGTGAAACCGAAAATGTGATATTTCGGAGCACATTGAGGACTATGGCGAATAGTGAAATATGCTGAAATAAAATCCAGGAAGAAGCTTTCCAAGAAACTGCTCCCTGAAATGTGCATTCACTTCACAGAGTTAATGCTTACTCTGTGTTGGTCAGTTTCGAAACTCTGTCTTTGAAGAATCTGTCAAGGGATATTTAGTGACGACCGGAGGCTTGTGGTGAGCGAGGAAACATCTTCCGATGAAACCTGCAGAGAAACGTTCTGAGCAACTGCTGTGCGATGTGTGTATTCGTCTCATAGAGTCAAACCATTCTTTGGATTGAGCAGCTTGAAATCACTGTTTTTGTGTAATCCAAGGAAGGAAATTTGGGAACAATCCTTATAAAATGTAGAAAGAAATATCCTCAGGTAAAATCCAGATAAGCTTTCTGTGAAACTGCTATGTGTCGTCTTAATTCCTCTCTCTCAGATTAGCCTCTCTTTTCATTACGCAGTTTTCTAGCCCTGTGTATGTTGAGCATGTGATAGGATATTCGGGAGCAATTTGAGGCTAATAGTGAAAAAGGAAATATGTTCAGACCGAAACTGGAGAGAAGCTTTCGGCGGAACTGCATTGTGACGTACGCATTCCAGTCACAGTGTTATACCTCTCTTCTCATACAGTGTCGAGGAAACTCTTTTGGAGAAACAGCTACCACGTGATATGTGGGAGCATGTTGATGCCGATGGTGAAAAGGGAAATAGCCTCAGGCAAACCTGGAAAGAAGCTCTCTAGGAAACGACTCTGTGAAATCTGAAATCATCTCACATACGTAAAGCTTTCTTTACATTACGAAGCTCGGAAACTGTCATGGACGGATCGAGGAAGGGACCTTCGGGAGCACATTCTGGACTATGCTGAAAAAGGAAATGTCTTCAGATAAAAACTGGAAAGAAGCTTTCTGTGAATCTGCTTTTTGTATGTTTATTCATCTCACATAGATGAAGCTTTCTTTATATTATGCAGCTTGGAAACTACCTCGTGGATGGATCCATGAAGGGATATTTGGAATCACTTTCAGGCCTATGGTGAAAGAGGAAATGCAGTCAGATAAAAACTGGAAGGAAGCATTCTGGGACACTGCTTGGTGATGTGTGCATTCCACTCAGGGAGTTATAACTTTCTTCTCATAAAGAACAGTTTGAACACTGTTTCTTTAAAACCAAAAGAGTGATAATCAGAGCACATTGAGGATTATGGCAGAAAGAGAAATTTTGTCCAATAAAAAACAGAAAGAAGCACTCGAAGAAACTGCTCTCTGACATGACCATTCTTTTCACAGGTTTAAAGCTTACTCTACATTTCCCAGTTTGAATGTCAGTCTTTCAGGTTTCTGCGACGGGATTGTAAGTGGTGACTGGAGACCTGTGTCTAGCAAGAAAATATCCTCCATCGAAAATTGGAGAGAAGCTTTCTGCCAACTCTTTTCCGATGCTTGTATTCATCTCATAGCGTTAAATGATTCTTTGGAATGAGTAGTTTGAAATCACTGTTTCTGTATAATCTGAAAAAGGACATTTGGAAACGCTCTTTACAATATCCTGAAAAAGAAATAACCACAGAGAGAAACCAAAAGGAAGCTTTCTGTGAAACTGCTCTGTGTCATGTGAATTACGCTCACACAGTTAAGCTTCTCTTTTCATTGAGCTGTATCATAACACTATTTTTCTTTAGTCTGTGAAGGGATATTCTGGAGGGCTTTGAGGCTTACGGTGAGAAAGGAAACATCTTCAGATAGAAACTGGAGAGAAGCTTTCTGAAGCACTGCTTTGTGACGTGTGCATTCCACTCAAAGAAATAAACCTTTCTTCTCCTAGAGGATTCCTGAATCCCTTTTGGAGAAAAAGCTACCAAGAGATATTCAGGAATACAGTGATGACTATGATGAAGAAGGAAATATCCTCAGACAAAAACTGGAAAGAAGATTTCTGTAAAACTGCTTTGGGATAGATATATTTATTCATCACGCATAGTTAAAATTTTACTTATATTACGCAGTTTGGAAACGCCGTCATACACAGTTCTGCGAAGAGACATTCAGGAGCACATTCAGCCCTGCAGTGAAAGAGGAGATATCTTCAGATAAAAACTGGATGGAAGCTTTCTGAGTAACTACTGTGTGATGTATGCATTCCACTCAGGGTATTATACCTCTTTTCTTACAAGGCAGTGTTTGAACACTGTTCCTGTGAAAACGAAAAAGTGATATTTCGGAACGCATTGAGGACTGTGGCAAATAGTGAAATACACTGAAATAAAATCGATAAAGAATTGTTCCAAGAATCTGATCTCTGATATATGCATTTAAATCACAGTGTTTACGCTTACTCTGTGTTGTTAGTTTAGAAACTCTGCCTTTGAAGAATCTGTGAGGGGATATTTAGTGATGCCTGGAGACTTTTGTTCAGCGAGGAAACATCTACCAAGGAAACCAGCAGAGAAACGTTCTGAGCAACTGCTTTTCGAAGTGTGTATTCGTCTCCTAGAGTTAAACCGTTCTTTGGATTGAGCAGCTTGAAATCACTGTTTTTGTGGAATCTGAGGAAGGACATTTTGGAACGATCTTTAGGATATGGAGAAAGAAATATCCTCAGGTAAAATCCAGAAGGAAGCTTTCTGTGAAACTGCCCTGTGTCATCTTAATTCCTCTCACTCAGATAAGGCACTCTTTTCATTGAGCAGTTTTCTAGACCTTTGTATGTTTAGCGTGTGATGGGGCTAACAGTGAAAAAGGAAATATGTTCAGACCGAAACTGGAGAGAAGATTTCCAAGGAACTGCTTTGTGATGTGTGCATTCCACTCACAGTGTTATAGCTCTCTTCTCACCCAGTGTCATGGAAACCCTTTTGGAGAAACAGGTTCCAAGTGATATTCAGGAGCATGTTGAAGCTGACGGTGAAAAGGGAAATAGTCACAGAGAAAAACTGCAAAGAATCTTTCTAGGAAACTACTCTGTGATATGTGTAATCATCTCACAGAGATAAGGTTTTCCTTATATTACGCAGCTTGAAAACTGTCATGGACGGATCCACAAAGGGACCTTCGGGAGCATATTCAGGACTACAGAGGAAAAGGAAATATCTTCAGATAAAACTGGAAAGAAGCTTTCCGTGAATCTGCTTTTTGCTATGTTTATTCATCTCACATGAATGAATGTTGCTTACATTAGGCAGCTCGGAACCTCCCTCGTGGATGGTTCCGCGAAGGGATATTAGGGATCACATTTGGGCCTATGGTGAAAGAGGAAATATAGTCAGATAAATACTGGAAAGAAGCTTTCTGAGAAACTGCTTGGTGATGTGTGCATTCCACTCAGGGAGTTGTAACTTTCTTCTCATAAGGCACAGTTTGAACACTGTTCCTGTGAAACCAAAAGAGTGATATTCGGAGCACTTTGAAGACTATGGGAAAAAGTGAAATGGCGTCCAATAAAAAACAGAAAGAAGCACATGAAGAAACTGCTCTCAAATGTCCATTCTTTTCACAGGGTTAAAGCTTACTCTACATTTCCCAGTTTGAAAGTCGGTCTTTGAGGGTTCTGTGAAGGGATAGTAAGTGGCAACCAGAGGCTTGTGTGAGGCAAGAAAATGTCTTCCATCCAAAATCGGAGAGAAGCTTCCTGCACAACTCTTTTGTGATGTTTGCATTCATCTCATGGAGTTAAACCATTCTTTGGATTGAGCAGTTTGAAATCACTGTTTCTGTGGAATCTGAGAAAGGACATTTGGAAACACTCTTTAGAATATCCTGAAAAAGAAAAACCTGAGAGAGAAACCAGAAGGAAGCTTTCTGTGAAACTGCTCTGTGTCACGTGAATTCCGCTCACAGAGTTAAGCTTCTCTTTTCCTTAAGCTGTATTATAACACTGTTTTTGTTTAGCCTGCGAGGGGGTATTCCGGAGGGCTTTGAGGCTTAAGGTGAGAAAGGAAACGTCTTCAGACAGAAACTGCAGAGAACCTTTCCGAGGAGCTGCTTTGTGGAGTGTGCATTCCACTCACAGAAATATACATTTCTTCTCCTAGAGGATTCCGGAATCCCTTTTGGAGAAAAATCTACCGAGAGATATTCGGGAGTATAGTGATGACTATTATGAAAAAGGAAATACCCTCAGACAAATACTGGAAAGAATATTTCTGTGAAACTGCTTTGTGTTAGATATATTGAATCATCTCGCATGTTTAAAACTTTAATTTTATTATGCAATTTGGAAACTCCATCATGCACAGAATTGCAAAGGGCATTCTGGAGCACATTGAGGCCTGTGGTGAAAGAGGAGATATCTTCAGGTAAAAACTGGATAGAAGCTTTCTGACAAACTATTTTCTCATGTATGCATTCCACTCAGAGAGTTATACCTCTTTTCTCACTAGGCAGCATTGGAATACGGTATCTGTGAAATTGAAAAAGTGATATTTCGGAACCCATTGATGACTATGGTGAATAGTGAAACATACTGAAATAAAATCGAGGAAGAAGCGTTTCAAGAATCTGCTCTCTGGTATGTGCATTCACTTCACAGAGTTAATGCCTATTCTATGTTGAACAGTTTCAAAACTCTGTTTTTCAAGTATCTGTGAAGGGATATTTAGTGTCGTCCGGAAGCTACTGGTGAGCGAGGAAAAGTCTTCCGATGAAACCTGCAGAGAAACGTTCTCAGCAACTGCTTTACAATGTGTGCATTCATCTCATAGAGTCAAAGCATTCTTTGGATTGAGCAGCTTGAAATCACTGTTTTTTTGTAATCCGAGGAAGGAGATTTGGGAATGATCCTTAGAATATGGAGAAAGAAATATCCTCAGATAAAATCCAGAAGGAACGTTTCTGTGAAAGTACTATGTGTCATCTTAATTCCTCTCGCTCAATTAAGCCTCCCTTTTCATTGAGCAGTTTTCTAGCAATGTGTATTTTTAGCATGTGAAGGGATATTTGGGATCACTTTGATTCTTATGGTGAAAAAGGAAATATGATGAGACCGAAATTGGAGAGAAGCTTTCCGAGGAACTGCTTTGTGACGTGCGCATTCCAGTCACAGTGTTATACCTCTCTTCTCATACAGCATCTGGGAAACCCTTTTGGAGAAACAGGTACCAAGTGATATTTGGATGCATGTTTATGGTGATGGTGAAAACGGAAATAGCCTCAGACGGAAAGTAGAAAGAAGCTATCTAGGAAACTACTCTGTGATATTTGTAATCATCTCACATAGGTAAAGCTTTCTTTACATTACGTGGCTTGGAAACTGTCATGGAAATATCCATGAAGAGACCTTCGGGAGCACATTCTGGACTGTGCTGAAAAAGGAAATATCTTCAGATAAAAAGTGGAAAGAAGCTTTCTGTGAATCTACTTTTTGCTATGTTTATTCATCTCACATAGACGAAGCTTTCTTTACATTACGCAGCTTGGAAACTCCCTCGTGGATGTATCAGCGAAGCGATATTTTTGATCACGTATGGGCCTTTGGTGATATAGGCAATATAGTTAGATAAAACCTGAAGAGAAGCTTTCTTAGAAACTGCTTGGCCATGTGTGCGTTCCACCCCAGGAGTTATAACTTTCGTCTTAGAAGGCACAGTTTGAACACTGTTCTTGTAAAACCAAAAGTGTGATATTCAAAGCACATTGAAGACTATGGCAAAAAGTGAAATGTCGCCCAATAAAAAACAGAAAGAAGCACTCGAAGAAACTGCTCTCTGACATGTCCATTCTTTTCAAAAGGTTAAAGCTTACTCTACAAATCCTAGTTTGAAAGTCAGTCTTTGAGGGTTATGCAGTGGGATAGTAAGTGGCCACTGGAGGCCTTTGTGAGGCAAGGAAATGTCTTCCATCGAAAATCAGACAGAAGCTTTCTGCACAACTCTTTTGTGATGTTTGTAATCATCACATAGAGCTAAATCATTCTTTGGATTGAGCAGTTTGAAATCACTGTTTCCGTGGAATATGAGAAAGGACATTTGGAAACGCTCTTCAGAATATCCTGAAAAGGAAGTAACCTCAGATGGAAACCAGAAGGAAGCTTTCTGTGAAACTACTCTGTGTCACGTGAATTCCACTCACACAGTTAAGCTTCTCTTTTCATTGATCAGTATCATAACCCGGTTTTTTTTCGTCTGTGAAGGGATATTCTGGAGCGCTTCGAGGGTTACGGTGAGAAAGGAAATATCTTTCGACGGCAACGGGAGAGAAGCTTTGTGTGGAGCTGCCTTGTGACATGTGCACTCCACTCACAGAAATATACCTTTCATATAATAGAGGATTTCGGAATTCCTTTTGGAGAAAAAGCTACCAAGAGACATTCGGGAGTATAGGGATGGATATGGTGAAAAAGGAAATATTCTCAGACAAAAATTGGAAATAAGATTTCTGTGAAACTGCTTTGTGTTAGATATACTTATTCATCTCGCATAGTTAAAACTTTTCATATATAAGGCAGTTTAGAAACTCCATCATGAACGGATCCACGAAGGGACATTCGGGAGCACATTCAGGCCTATGGTGAAAGAGGAGATATCTTCAGATAAAAACTGGATAGAAGCTTTCTGAGAAACTACTTTGTGGTGTATGTATTCCACTCAGGGACTTATACCTCTTTTCTAACAAGGCAGTGTTAGAACACTGTTTCTGTGAAACCAAAAAAGTGATACTCAGGGCACATTGGGAACTATGGTGAATAGTGAAATATACTGAAATAAAATTGAGGAAGAAATGTTCCACGTATCTGCTCTCTGATATTTGCATTCACTTCACAGAGTTAATGCTTACTCTATGTCGAAACCCTGTCTATGAAGAATCTGTGAAGGGATATTTACTGACGCCCGGAGGCTTATGGTGAATAAGGAAAAGTCTTCTGATTAATCCTGCAGAGAAACATTCTGAACAACTGCTTTGCAATATGAGTATTCGTCTCATAAAATTATACCATTCTTTATATTGATCAGCTTGAAATCACTGTTTTTGTGACATTTGAGGAAGGACATTTGGGAACGATCCTTAGAATATGGAGGAAGAAATATCCTCATTTAAAATTCAGAAGGAAGCTTTCTCTGAAACTACTCTGTGTCATCTTAATTCCTCTAGCTCAGTTAAGCCTCTGTTTTCATAGAACAGTTTTCTAGCCCTTTGTATGTTTAGAGTGTGATGGGATATTCAGGAGACTTTGAGGCTAACGGTGAAAAAGGAAGTATGTTCAGACTGAAACTGGGGAGAAGCTTTCTGAGGAACTGCTTTGTGACGTGTGCATTCCAGTCACAGGGTTATACCTCTCTTCTCATACAGCGTCGGGGAAACCCTTTTGGAGAAACAGGTACCAAGTGATATTCCAGAGCATGTTGATGCTGATGGGAAATAGCTTCATACAAAAACTGGAAAGAAGCTTTCAGGGAAACTAGTCTGTGATATCTGTAATCATCTCACGTAAATAAAGCTTTCTTTACATCACACAGCTCGGAAACTGTCATGGACGGATCCATGAATGGACCTTCGGGAGCACATTCTGGACTACTGTGAAAAAGGAAACATCTTCAGATAAAAACTGGAAAATAGCTTTCTGTGAATCTGCTTTTTGCTATTTTTATTCATCTCACATAGATGAAGCTTTCTTTACATTATGCAGCTTGGAAACTCCCTCGAGGATGGATCCGTGAAGGAATATTTGGGATCACCTTCAGGCCTATGGTGAAATAGGCAATATAGTCAGGTAAAAACTGGAGAGATGCTTTCTGAGAAACTGCTTGGTGATGTGTGCATTCCACTCAGATAGTTTTAACTTTCTTCTTATAAGGCGTAGTGTGAACACTGTTCCTGTAAACCAAAAGAGTGATATTCAGAGCACTTTGAAGACTATGGCAAAAAGTGAAATGTCGTCCAATAAAAAAAGAGAAAGAACCACTCGAAGTAAGTGTTATCTGATTGTCCTTTCTTTTCACAGGGTTAAATCTTACTCTACATTTCCCAGTTTGAAAGTCGGTCTTTGAGATTTCGGCGAAGGGATTGTAAGTGGCGACCGGAGACCTGTGTGAGGTAAGGAAATGTCTTCCATCGAAAATTGGAGAGAAGCTTCCTGCACAAATCTTTGTGATGTTTGTATTCATCTCATAGAGTTAAATCATTCTTTGGATTGAGCAGCTTGAAATCACTGTTTCTGTGGAATCTGAGAAAGGACATTTGGAAACACTCTTTAGAATTTCCTGAAAACGAAAAAACCTCAGAGAGAAACCAGAAGGAAGCTTTCTGTGAAGCGGCTCTGTGTCACGTGAATTCCACTCACAGAATTAGGCTTCTCTTTTCATTGAGCTCTATAATAACACGGTATTTGTTTATTCTGTGAAGGGATATTCTGGAGCGCTTTGATGCTTATGGTGAGAAAGGAAACGACTTCAGATAGAAACTGGAGAGAAGCTTTCTGAAGAGCTGCTTTATGACGTGTGCATTCCAGTCACAGAAATATACCTTTCTTCTCCTAGAAGATTCTGGAATC
>NW_012118299.1:120740-124783 GCF_000951035.1 Colobus angolensis palliatus | reverse complement strand
TGGAGAGAAGCTTTCTGAAGAGCTGCTTTATGACGTGTGCATTCCAGTCACAGAAATATACCTTTCTTCTCCTAGAAGATTCTGGAATCCCTTTTGGAGAAAAAGCTACCAAGAGATATTCTGGAGTATAGCCACGACTATGGCAAAGAAGGAAATATCCTCAGACAAATACTGGAAAGAAGATTTTTGTGAAACTGCTTTGTGTTAGATATATTTATTCGTCTGGCATAGTTAAAACTATAATTATGTTACGCAGTTTCAAACTCTATCATGCACAGAATCGCGAAGGGACACTCGGGAGCACATTCAGTCCTACAGTGAAAGAGGAGATATCTTCAGGTAAAGACTGGACAGAAAACTTTCTGAGAAGCTACATTGCGATGTATGCATTCCACTCAGGGAGTTATACCTCTTTTCTCACAAGGCAGTGTTTGAACACTGTTCCTGTGAAAACGAAAATGTGATATGTTGGAATGCATTGGAGACTATGGCAAATAGTGAAATATACTGGAATAAAATCGAGGAGGAAGCGTTCCAATCTGCTCTCTGATATGTGCATTCAGTTCACAGAGTTAATGTTTACTCTACGTTGCCCAGTTTCAAAACTCTGTCTATGAAGAATCTGTGAAGGGATATTTAGTGATGCCCAAAGGCTTGTGGTGAGCGAGGAAACGTCTTCCGATGAAACCTGCAGGGAAACGTTCAGACCAACTGCTTCATGATGTGTTTATTCGTCTCATAGAGTTAAACCATTCTTTGGATTGAGTAGTTGAAATCACTGTTTTTGTGGAATCTGAGGAAAGACATTTGGGAACGATCATGAGAACATGGAGAAAGAAATATCCTCAGGTAAAATCCAGAAGGCAGCTTTCTGTGAAACTGCTGTGTGTCATCTTAATTCCTCTCACACAGATAAGCCTCTCTTTTCATTGTGCAGTTTTACAGCCCTGTGTATGTTTAGCGTGTGATGGGATACTCGGGAGACTTTGAGGCTAACAGTGAAAAAGGAAGTATGTTCCGACTGAAGCTGGGGAGAAGCTTTCTGAGGAACTGCTTTGTGACGTGTGCATTCCAGTCACATGGTTATACCTCTCTTCTCATACAGCGTCGTGGAAACCCTTATGGAGAAACAGGTATCAAGTGATATTCAGGAGCATGTTGATGCCGATGGTGAAAAGGGATATAGCCTCAGACAGAAACTGGAAATTAGCTTTCTATGAAACAACTCTGTGATATGTGTTATCATCTCACATTGATAAAGCTTTCTTTACATTACGCAGCTTGGAAACTGTCATGGACGGATCTACGAAGGGACCTTCGGGAGCACATTCAGGACTATGGTGAAAAAGGAAATATCTTCAGATAAAAACTGGAAAGAAGCTTTCTGTTAATCTGATTTTGCTGTTTATTCATCTCACATAGATGAAGCTTTCTTTACATTATGCAGTTTGGAAACTACCTCATGGATGCATCCACGAAGGGATATTTGGATCACCTTTGATCCTATGATTAAATAGGAAATATAGTCAGATTAAAACTGGAGAGGAGCTTTCTGAGAAACTGCTTGGTGATGTGTGCATTCCACTAAGGGGCTTATAACTTTCTTATCACAAGGCACAGTTTGAACACTGTTACTGTGAAACCAAAAGAGTGATATTCGGAACACATTGTAGACTATGGCAAAAATTGAAATGTCATCCAATAAAAAACAGAAGGAAGCACTCTAAGAAAAGGCTCTCTGACCTGTCCATTGTTTTCACAGGGTTAAAGCTTACTCTACATTTCCAGTTTGATAGTCGGTCTTTGAGTGTTCTGCAAAGGGATATTAAGTGGAGACCAGATACCTGTGTGAGGCAAGGAAATATCTTCCATCCAAAATCGGAGAGAAGGTTTCTGCACAACTATTTTGTGATGTTTGTTTTCATTTTTTAGCGTTAAATCATTCTTTGTATTGAGCAGTCTGAAATCATTGTTTCTGTGGAATCTGCGAAAGGACATTTGGAAACGCTCTTTAGAATATCCTGGAAAATAAATAACCTTAGAGGGAAACCGTGAGGAAACTTTCTGTGAAACTGCTCTGTGTCACGTGAATTCCGTTCACACAGTTAAACTTCTCTTTTCATTGAGCTGTATCATAACACTGTTTTTGTTTAGTCTGTGATGGGATATTCTGGAGGGCTTTGAGGCTTACGGTGAGAAAGGAAATGCCTTCAGATAGTGACTGCAGAGAAGCTTTCTGAGGAGCTGCTTTGTGACATGTCCATTCCACTCAAGGAAATATACCTTTCTTCTCCTAGACGATTTTGGAATCCATTTGGAGAAACAGCTACAAAACAAACCTTTGGGAGTATAGGGAAGGCTATGGTGAAAAAGGAAATATACTCAGACAAATACTGGAAAGAAGATTTCTGTGAAACGACTTTGTGTTAGATATATTTCTTCATCTCACATTGTTAAAACTTTAATTATGTTACAGAGTTTGGGACCACCATCATGCACAGATAAGCGAAGGGACATTCAGGAGCACATTCAGGCCTATGGTGAAAGAAGAGATATCTTCAGATAAAAACTGGATAGAAAACTTTCTGAGAAGCTACTTTGTGATGTATGCATTCCACTCAGGTAGTTATACCTCTTTTCTCACAAGACAGTGTTTGAACACTGTTTCTGTGAAACCAAAAACGTCATATTTTGGGACACAATGAGGACTACGGTGAACAGTGAAATATACTGAAATAAATTCGAGGAAGAAGCGTTGCAAGAATCTGCTCTCTGATATGTGCATTCACTTCACAGAGTTAATGCTGACTCTATGATGCTTAGTTTTGAAACTCTGTCTTTTAAAAATTGGTGAAGGGATATTTAGTGACGCATGGAGGCTTGTGGTGAGCAAGGAAACGTCTTCTGATAAAACCTGCAGAGAGAAGTTCTGAGCAACTGCTTGGCGATGTGGGTATTCGTGTCCTAGACTTAAACTTTTCTTTGGATTGAGCAGCTTGAAATCACTGTTTTTGTGGAATCTGAGGAAGGACATTTGGGAATGATTTTTAGAACATGGAGAAAAAAAGATTCTCTGATAAAATCCAGAAGGAAGCTTTCTGTGAATCTGCTCTGTGTCATCTTAATTTCTCTCACTCAGATAAGGCTCTCTTTTCATTGAGCAGTTTTCTAGCCCTGTGTATGTTTTGTGTGTGATGAGATATTCAGGAACACTTTGAGGCTAACGGTGAAAAAGGAAATATGATCAGACAGAAATTGGAGAGAAGCTTTCTGAGGAACTGCTTTGTGACATGTGCATTCCAGTCCCAGTGTTATATCTCTCTTCCCATACAGCGTCAGGGAAACCCTTTTGGAGAAACAGGTACCAAGTGATATTCGGGAGCATGTTTATACCTGTGATGAAAAGGAAAATAGCCTCAGAAAAAGACTGGAAAGAAGCTTTCTTGGAAACTACTCTGTGATATGTGTAATCATCTCACATAGATAAAGCTTTCTTTTCATTATGCAACTTGGAAACTGTCATGGACGGATCCACGAAGTGACCTTTGGGAGCACATTCTGGGCTATGGGGAAAAAGGAAATATCTTCAGATAAAAACTGGAAAGAGGCTTTCTTTGAATCTCCTTTTTGCTATGCATATTCATCTCACATAGATGAAGTTGTCTTTACATTACGCAGCTTGGAAACTCCCTCGTGGATGGATCTGTGGAGGGATATTTAGGATCACCTTCGGGCCTATGGTGAAAGAGGATATACAGTCAGATAAAAACTGGAAGGAAACTTTCTGAGAAGCTGGTTGGTGATGTGTGCATTCCACTCAGGGAGTCATAACGTTCTATTCATAAGGCACAGTTTGAACACGGTTCCTTTAAAACCAAAAGAGTGATATTCGAAGCACATTTAAGACTATGGCAAAAAATGAAAAGTCGTCCATTAAAAAACAGAAAGGATGAGTAGATTGCAAAAATTTTCTCCCATTGTGTAGGTTGCCTGTTCACTCTGATGGTAGTTTCTTTTGCTGTGCAGAAGCTCTTTAGTTTAAT
>NW_012118299.1:116386-118987 GCF_000951035.1 Colobus angolensis palliatus | reverse complement strand
AAAAAAAAAAAACAGAAAGGAGCACTCGAAGAAACTGCTCTCTGGCATGTCCATTCTTTTCACAGGGTTAAAGCTTACTCTACATTTCCGAGTTTGAAAGTTGGTCTTTGAGGTTTGTGCAACGGGATAGTAAGTGGCGACTGGAGGCCTGTGTGAGGCAAGCAAATGTCTTAAATCGAAAATAGGAGAGAAGCTTTCTCCGAAAATCTTTTGTGATGTTTGTATTTATATCATAGAGTTAAATGATTCTTTGGAGTGAGCAGTTTGAAATCACTGTTACTGTGGAATATACTGAAATATAATCGAGAAGTCTCCTACACTTAAACCCTTCCTTGTATTGAGCAGCCAGAATTCACTGTTTTTGTGGAATCTGAGAAAGGACGTTTGGGAATGATCCTTGGAATATGTAGAAAGAAATATCCTCAGGTAAAATCCAGAAGGAAGCTTTCTGTGAAACTGCTCTGTGTCATCTTAATTACTCTCTCTCAGATTAGCCTCTCTTTTCATTGAGCAGTTGTCTACCCCTGTGTATGGTTAGCGTGTGATGGGATATTCAGGAGCACTTTAAGGCTTACAGGAAAAAAGGAAATATGTTCAGACCGAAACTGGAGAGAAACTTTCTGAGGAACTGCTTTGTGAGGTGTGCATTCCAGTCACAGTGTTACACCTCATTTCTCATACAGCGTCAGGGAAACCCTTTTGAGAAACAGGTTCCAAGTGATATAAGAGAGCATATCAAAAATTGGAGAGAATCCTTCTGTGCAACTCTTTTGTGGTGTTTGTAATCATCACATAGACATAAATCATTCTTTGGATGGAGCAGTTTGAAATCACTGTTTCTGTGGAATCTGAGAAAGGACATTTGGAAACGCTCTATAGAATATCCTGAAAAAGAAATAACCTCAGAGAGACACTAGAAGGAAACTTTCTGTGAAACTGCTCTGTGTCACGTGAATTCCGCTCACACAGTTAAGCTTCTCTTTTCATTGAGCTGTATCATAACACTGTTTTTGTTTAGTCTGCTAAGGGATATTCTGGAGGGCTTGGAGGATTACTGTGCAGAAGGAAACGTATTCAGATAAAAACTGGAGAGAAGCTTTCTGAGGAGATGCTTTGTGACGTGTGAATTCCACTCACAGATATATAACTTTCTTCTCCTAGATGATTCTGGAATCCTTTTTGGAGAATAATCTACCAAGAGATATTCGGTAGTATAGGGAGGGCTATGGGAAAAGGGAAATATCCTCAGAGAAAAACTGGAAAGAAGATTTCTGTGAAACTGCTTTGTGTTAGATATATTTATTCATCTTGAATAGTTAAAATTTCATTATATTATGCAGTTTGGAAACTCTGTCATGCACAGTTCCGTGAAGGGACATTCGGGAGCACATTCACTCCTACGTTGAAAGAGGAGATATCTTCAGATAAAAACTGGATAGAAGCTTTCTGAGAGACTACTTTTTGATGTGTGCATTCCACTCAGGGAGCTGTACCTCTTTCCTCAGAAGGCAGTGTTTGAACACTGTTCCTGTGAAACCGAAAAAGTGATACTTCAAAACGCATTGAGGACTATGGCGAATAGTGAAATATACTGAAATAAAATCGGAGAAGAAGCGTTCCAAGAATCTGATCTCTGATATGTGTGTTCACTTCACAGAGTTAAGGCTTACTGTTTGTTGCCCAGTTTCAAAACTCTGTCTTTGAAGAATCGGTGAAGGGATATTTAGTGACTCCCGGAGGCCTGAGGTGAGCGAGGAAACGTTTTCGATGAAACTTGCAGAGAAACGTTCTGAGCAACTGTTTTGTGATGTGTGTATTCGTCTCCTAGAATTAAACCATTCTTTGGATTGAGCACCTTGAAATCACTGTTTTTGTAGAATCTGAGGAAGGACATTTGGGAACGACCCTTAGAATACGGAGAAAGAAATATCCTCAGGTAAAATCCAGAAGGAAGCTTTCTGTGAAATGGCTCTATGTCGTCTTAATTCCCCTCAGATAAACGTCCCTTTTCATTGAGCAGTTTTCTAGCCCTGTGTATGTTTAGCGTGTGATGAGATGTTCTGGAGCACTTTGAGGCTAACTGTGAAAAAGGAAATATGTTCAGACCGAAACTGGAGAGTAGTTTTCTGAGAAACCACTTTGTGATGTGTGCATTCCAGTCACAGTGGTATACATCTCTTCTAATACAGTGTCGGTTAAACCCTTTTGAAGAAACAGGTACCAAGTGATATCCGTGAGCATGTTGATGCTGATGGTGAAAAGGGAACTAGCCTCAGACAAAAATTGGAAAGAAGCATTCTAGGAAACCGCTCTATGGTATGTGTCATCAACTCGCATAGATAAAGTTTTCTTTATATTACGAAGCTTGGAAACTATCATGGACGTATCCATTAGGGGACCTTCGGGAGCACATTCTGGACTGTGCTGTTAAAGGAAATATCTCCAGATAAAAAGTGGAAAGTAGCTTTCTCTGAATCGGCTTTTTCCTATGTTTATTCAACTCACATAGATGCAGCTTTCTTTTTTTTTTTTAAAGACAAAGATATATTTAATAATAGCACACTATCATTTGCATTGTAAGAACCTACATTACATTATAAA
>NW_012118299.1:93794-110676 GCF_000951035.1 Colobus angolensis palliatus | reverse complement strand
AAGGGATATTTGTGATCACATTTGGGTCTATGGTGAAATACGAAATATAATCAGATAAATACTGGAGAGAAGCTTTCTGAGAATCTGCTTGGTGTCGAGTGCATTCCACTCAGGGAGTTATAAGTTTCTTCTCATAAGGCACAGTTTGAACACTGTTCCTGTACAGCCAAAATTGGATATTCGTTGCACTTTGAAGACTATGGCAAAAAGTGAAATGTCATCCAATAAAAAACAGAAAGAAGCACTCGAAGAAACTGCTTTTTGACATGTCCATTCTTTTCACTGGGTTAAAGCTTACTCTACATTACCCAGTTTGAAAGTCTGTCTTTGAGGGTTCTGAGATGGGATTGTGAGTGGTAACCGGAGGACTGAGTGAAGCAAGGAAATATCTTCCATCGAAAATTGCAGAGAACCTTTCTGGGCAACTCTTTTGGGATGTTTGCATTCATCTCAGAGAGTTAAATCATTCTTTGGATTGAGCAGTTTGAAATCACTACTTCTTTGGAATCTGAGAAAGAACATTTGGAAACGCTCTTTAGAATACTCTGAAAAAGTAGTAATATCAGAGAGAAACCAGAAGGAAACTTTCTATGAAATTATTCTGTGTCACGTGAATTCTGCTCACACAGTAAAGCTTCTCTTTTCATTGAGCTGTATCATAACACTGTTTTTGTTTAATCATTGAAGGGACACTCTTTAAGGCTTTCAGGCTTAACGTGAGAAAGGAAACGTCTTTAGAGAGAAACTGGAGAGAAGCTTTCTGAGGAGTTGCATTGTGATGTGTGCATTCCACTCACAGAAATATACCTTTCTTCTCCTAGAGGATTCCAGAATCCCTTTTGGAGAAAAAGCTACCAAAAGATATTCATGAGAATGAGGATGGCTATGGTGAAAAAGGAAATTTCCTCAGAAAAAAATTGGAAAAAATTTCTGTGAAACTGCTTTGTGTTCGTTATACTGATTGATCTCGCATAGTTAAAACTTTTCTTTTATTACACAGTTTGGAAACTAAGTCATGCACGGATCCATGATGGGACATTCACGAGCACATTCAGGCCTACGGTGAAAGAGGAGATATCTTCAGAGAAAAATTGGGTAGAAGCTTTCTTGGAAACTACTTTGTGATGTGCACATTCCACTCAGGGAGTTATACTTCTTTTCTCACAAGGCAGTGTTTGAACACTCTTCCTGTGAAACCGAACATGTGATATTTCGGAGCGCATTGAGGACTATGGCGAATAGTGAAATGTACTGAAATAAAATCGAGGAAGAAGCGTTGCAAGAATCTGCTTTCTGATATGTGCATTCACTTCACAGAGTTAATGCTTATTCCATGTTGTCCAGTTTCAAAATTCTTTGTTTGAAGAATTTGTGAAGGGATATTTAGTGAAGCCCGGAGACTTGTGGTGAGCAAGGAAACATCTTCCGATGAAACCTACAAAGAAACTTAGTGAGCAACTGCTTTGTGATGTATGTATTCGTCTCATAGAGTTAAACCACTCTTTTGTTTGAGCAGCTTGAAAACACAGTTTTTGTGGAATATGAGGAAGGACGTTTGGGAACAATCCTTAGAATATGGAGAAAGAAATATCCTCAGGTAAAATCCAGAAGGAAGCTGTCTGTTAAACTGCTATGGTCACCTTAATTCCTCTCTCTCAGTTAAGCCACTCTTTTCATTGAGGAGTTTTCTAACCCCGTGTATGTTGAGCGTGTGATGGGATATTCGGGAGCATTTTGAAGCTTATGGTGAAAAAGAAAATATGTTCAGGCTGAAACTGGAAGGAAGCTTTCTGAGGAACTACTTTGTGACGTGTGCATTCCACTCACTGTGTTAAACCGCTCTTCTCATACAAAGTTGAGGAAACCCTTTTGGACAAACAGGTACCAAGTGACATTCGGGAGCATGTTGATGCTGATGGTGAAAAGGGAAATAGCCTCAAACAAAAACCGGAAAGAAACTTTCTAAGAAACTCTATTGTGATATGTGTAATCATCTCACATAGATAAAGCTTTCTTTACATTACGCAACTTGGGAACTCCCTCCTGGATGGATCTGCGAAGGGATATTTGGGATCACATTCGGGTCTATGGTGAAATAGGAAACATAGTCCGATAAAAACTGGAGAAGAGCTTTCTGAGAATCTGCTTGGTGATGTGTGCATTCTACTCAGGGAGTTATAACTTTCTTCTCATAAGGTGCAGTTTGAACAGTGTTCCTGTAAAACCAAAAGAGTGATATTCGGAGCACATTTAAGACTATGGCAAAAAATGAAATGTAATCCAATAAACAACAGAAGAATCACACGAAGAATCTGCTCTCTGTCATGTCCATTCTTTTCACAGAGTTAAAGCTTACTCGACATTTCCCAGTTTCAAAGTCAGTCTTTGAGGGGTCTGGGAAGGGATAGTAAGTGGCAACCGGAGGCCTGTGTTGAGAAAGGAAATGTCTTCCATTGAAAATTGGAGAGAAGCTTTCTCTGCAACTCTTTTGTGATGTTCGTATTCAACTCACATAGTGAAATCATTCTTTGGATTGAGCAGTTTGAAATCACTGTTTCTGTGGAATCTGAAAAAGGACACTTGGAAATGCTCTTTAGAATATACTGAAAAAGAAGTAACCTCAGAGAGAAACCGGAAGGAATCTTTCTGTGAAACTGCTCTGTGTCACGTGAATTCCGCTCACACCATTAAGCTTCTCTTTCCATTGAGTAGTATCATAACACTGTTTTTGTTTAATTTGCGAAGGGATATTCAGGACTGTTTTGAGGCTTACAGTGAGAAAGGAAACGTCTTCAGATCGAAACTGGAGAGAAGCTTTCTGAAGAGTTGCTTTGCGACATGTGCATTCCACTCAGAGAAATATACCTTTCTTCTCATAGAGGATTCCGGAAGCCCTTTTGGAGAAAAAGCTACCAAGAGACATTCGGGAGAATAGGGACGGCTATGGTGAAAAAGGAAATATCCTCAAAAAAATAATGGAAAGAAGATTTTTATGAAACTTCTTTGTGTTAGATATATTGATTCATCTCGCATAGTTAAAACTTTTCTTATATTACGCAGTTTGGAAACTCCGTCATGCACGGATCCATGAAGGGATATTCAAGAGCACATTCAGGCCTACGGTGAAAGAGGAGATATCTTCAGATAAAAACTGGATAGAAGCTTTCTGAGAAACTACTTTGTGATGTATGCATTCCACTCAAGGAGTCACACCTCTTTTCTCACGAATCAGTGTTTGAACAGTGTTCCTGTGAAACAAAAAAAGTGATATTTCAGAGCACATTGAGGACTATGACTAAGAGGAAATATACTGAAATAAAATCTAGGAAGAAGCGTTCCAAGAATCTGATCTCTGATATGTGTACTCACTTCAAAGAGTTAATGCTTACTCTATGTTGCCTAGTTTCGAAACTCAGTCTTTGAAGAATATATGAAGGGATATTTAGTGAAACCCGGAGTGTTGTGGTGAGCAAGGAAACGTCTTCCGATGAAACCTGCAGAGAAACATTCTGAGCAACTCCTTTGTGATGTGTGTATTCATCTCAAAGTGTTAAACCATTCTTTGGATTGAGCAGCTTCAAATCACTGTGTTTGTAGAATCTGAGAAAGGACATTTGGAAACTACCCTTAGAGTATAAAGAAAGAAGTACCATCAGGAAACATCCAGAAGGAAGCTTTCTGTGAACCTGCTCTGTTTCGACTTAATTCCTCTGGCTCAGTCAAGCCTCTCTTTTCATTGAGAAGTGTTCTAACCCTGTGTATGTTTAGCATGTGATGGGATATTCGGGAGCACTTTGACATTGACGCTGAAAAAAATAATATGTTCAGACCGAAACTGGAGAGAAGATTTCCGAGGAACTGCTTTGTGACGTGTGCATTCCACTGACAGTGTTATACCTCCCTTCTCATACAGCGTCGGTGAAACCTTTTGGAGAAACAAGTACCAAGTGATATTCGGGAGCATGTGCTGCCTGTGGTGAAAAGGGAAATAGCCTCAGAGAAAAACTGGAAAGAAGCGTTCAGAGAAACTGCACTGTGATGTGTGAATGCAACTCAAACCGTTACCCTTTTCTCTTCAGGGATCAGTTTGCTAACACGGTTTTCTTGAAATCTGCAATGGGATACTTCTTAGGGCTATGCAGCTTACAGTAAGAAAGGAAATATCCTCAGATAAAAAAGTGATAGAAGCTTTCTGAGAAATTGCTTCCTGATATGTGACTTCATCTCACAGAGTTACACCACTATTTCGTGCAGCCATTTGCTAGCAGTTTTTTTGTGGATTCTGAGAAATGACATTTCAGATGGCTTTCAAGAGTAGAAGGACAAAAGAAATGTTCTCCGAGAAATACCGGAATGAAGCTTTCTGAGAAACTGCTTTGTGATGTGTGAATTCACTTCAAATTGTTACACGACTATTTAATGCACGAGATTGCTAACAGTAATTTTGTGAAATCTCAGAAGAGATATCTTGGATATCGTTGAATCCCATGGTGAGTAATGAAATATCCTCAGACAAATCTGCAGAGAAGTCTTCTCAGAAACTTCTTGGTTGTGGGTGAGTTCAGCTCACAGAGTTACTTTATAGTTTTCATTTAGAAGTTTGCTAACAATGTCTTCGCAGAATCTGCAACAAGACACATGGTGGAGCTCCGAGACCACAAATAACCTCAGCTCAAAAAAAGAAAGACGCTTTCTGAGAAACAGCTTTGTGCTGTGTGAATACAACTCACTGAGATACACCAGTAGCTCGTGGAGCCATTGGCTAGACCTGCTTTATTGGAATCTGAGAACTGATATTTCGGATCCCATTGAAGACTATAAGGCCAAAGGAAATATCCTCCCAAAAAAGTGAGAAAGAAGCTTTCTGAGAATCTTCTTTGTGATCTGTGAATTCAACTCACAGAGCTACACCTTTCTCCTCATGAAGCCATTCACTAAGATTGTTCTCGTGGAATTGGCAAAGTGATATTTGGGCGCCCATGGAGGGCTATGGTGAAAAAGGAAATATCCTCAGATAAAAACTGGAAGGAAGCGTTCTGAGAAACTCAGAGAGTTACACTCTCCTTTCCATGGATCCGTTTGCTAACAGTGTTTTCATGAAATCTGCATTGGGATATTTCTTAGTGCAATGTAGCTTACGGTGACAATGAAGATGATGGTGACAAAGGAAACATCCTCAGATAAAAACTAGAAAGAATCTCTCCCAGAAACTTCTTTGTGATGTGTGAATACACCTCACAGAGTTACACTTACTTTTCATGGAGCAGTTGAATAAGACTGCCTTTGAGGAACCGGAGAAGGGCTACATTGGATATTATTGAGGCCTATGCTGATAGAGGAATTATGCTCAATTAAAACCTTGATAGAACCATTGTGAGAAACTTGTTTGTGATATGTGAATTCATCTCATGGAGTTACAACCTAGGCCTCATGAAGCAGTTTGCTAACACCGTTGTCGTGGAATCAGCAAAGTGGTATTTGGGAGCACATTGAGGCCTGTGGTGAAAAAGGAAACATCCTCAGATAAAAACTGGAAAGAAGCGTTCTGAGAAACTGCATTGTCACATGTGAATGCAACTCTCAGAGTTACACTCTCCTTTCCATGGATCCGTTTTCTAACAGTGTTTTCTTGAAATCTACATTGGGATATTTCTTGGCACAACGAAGCTTATGGTGACAAAAGAAATATCCTCAAATAAAAACTAGAAAGAAGCTTTCTGAGAAACCTTTTTGTGATATGTGAGTGCATCTCACAGAGATACAACCTAGTCTTCATGAGGTAGCTTGCTAACACTTTTGTCGTGGAATCTGCAAAGTGATATTTGGGAGCGCATAGAGGCCTAAGGTGAAAAAGGAAATATCCTCAGATAATAACTAGAAAGAAGCTTTCTGAGAAATTGCTTTCTGATATGTGAGTTCATCACGCAGAGTTTCACCTTTCCCTTCTAGTAGCAGTTTGCTAACACTGTATTCGTGGATTCTGCAGAGTGATATTTTGGGGCACATGGAGGGCTATGGTGAAAAATGAAAGATCCTCAGATAAAAACTGGAAAGAATCATTCAGACAAACTGCATTGCGATGTGTAAATGCAACTCACGCAGTTACCCTTTTCTCTTCAGGGAAGAGTACTCTTGAAGAGTAGTCAGAAAAAGGAAATCGCCTCCGAGAAAAACCGGAATGAAGCTCTCTGAGAAACTGCTTTGTGATATGTGAATTCATTTCACAGTGTTACACCACTCTTTCATGGACGAGTTTGCTAGCAGTGATTTTGTGGAATCTCAGAAGTGATATCTTGGATATCCTTGAATCCCATTGTTAGTAATGAAATTTCCTCAGACAAATCTACAGAGAAGCCCTCTAAGAAACTTCTTGGTTGTGAGTGAGTTCAGCTCACAGAGTTACTGCACCGTTTTCATTGAGAAGCTTGCTAACAGTGTCTTTGCAGAATCTGCAATAAGACACACGGTGGAGCTCCAAGACCACAAATAACCTCAGCTCAAGAAAGAAAGTCGCTTTCTGAGAAGCTGCTTTGTGGTGTGTGAATTCAACTCACTGAGATACACCGGAAGTTGGTGGAGACGTTGGCTAGCCCTGCTTTTGTGGAATGTGAGAACTGATATTTCAGATCCCATTGAAGAGTATAGGGGCAAACGAAATATCCTCTGATAAAACTGAGAAAGAGGCTCTCTGAGAAACTTCTTTGTGATCTGTGAATTCATCTCACAGAATTATACCGTTCTCCTCATCAAGCTAAGATTGTTCTCGTGGAATAGGCAAAGGGATATTTCGGAGCCCATGGAGAGCTATGGTGAAAAAGCAAATATTCTCAGATAAAAACTGGAAAGAAGCGATTTGCAAAACTGAATTGTGACATGTGAATGTAACTCACAGAGTTATACTCTTTCCATGCATCTGTTTGGTAACAGTGTTTTCTTGAAATCGACATTGGGATATTTCTTAGCGCAATGAAGCTTACAGTGACCAAGGAAATATCCTCAATAAAAACTACAAAGGAGCTTTGTGAGAAACTTCTTTGTGATATGTGAATTCATCTCACAGAATTTCAACCTAGTCTTCATGAGGCAGTTTGCTAACACTGTTGTCGTGGAATCTGCAAAATGATATTTGGGAGTGCATTGAGGCCTATGGTGAAAAAAGAAATGTCCTCAGATAATAACTAGAGAGAAACTTTCTGAGAAATTGCTTTCTGATATGTGAATTCATCATGCAGAGTTTCACTTTCCTTCTACTAGCAGTTTGCTAACACTTTTTTCGTGGATTCTGCAAAGTGATGTTTGGGAGCTCACTGAGGCCTATGGTGAAAAAGGAAATATCCCCTGATAAAAACTGGAAAGAAGTTTTCACAGAAACTGCATTGCGATGTATGAATGCAACTCACACAGTAACACTTTTCTCTTCAGGTATCAGTTTGCTAACACAGTTTTTTGAAATCTGCAGTGGGAGAAATCATAGCACAATGAAGATGATGGTGACAAAGGAAACATCCTCAAATAAAAACTAGAAAGAACCTTTCCCAGAAACTTCTTTGTGATGTGTGAATACATCTCATAGAGTTACACTTACTTTTCATGGAGCACTCGAATAAGACTGCCTTTGAGGAATCTGTGAAGGGCTACATTGGATCGCATTGAGGCCTACACTGATAGAGGAAATATCCTCAATTAAAACCTTGATGGAACCTTTGTGAGAAACTTGTTTGTGATATGTGAATACATCTCATAGAGTTACAACCTAGACCTCATGAAGCAGTTTGCTAAAACCGTTGTCGTGGAATCTGCAAAGTGGTATTTGGGAGCACATTGAGGCCTGTGGTGAGAAAGGACATATCCTCAGATAAAAACTGGAGGGAAGCGTTCTGAGAAACTGCATTGTGACATGTGAATGCAACTCTCAGAGTTATAATTTCCTTTCCATGGATCCGTTTGCTAACAGTGTTTTCTTGAAATCTACACTGGGATATTTCTTAGCACAATGAAGCTTATGGTGAGAAAGTTAATATCCTCAAATAAAAACTGGAAAGTAGCTTTCTGAGAAACTTCTTTGTGATATGTGAATTCATCTCACAGAATTTCAACCTAGTCTTCATGAGGCAGTTTGCTAACACTGTTGTCATGGAATCTGCAAAATGATATTTGGGAGTGCATTGAGGCCTATGGTGAAAAAGGAAATGTCCTCAGATAATAACTAGAGAGAAACTTTCTGAGAAATTGCTTTCTGATATGTGAATTCATCATGCAGAGTTTCACCTTTCCCTTCTAGTTGTAGTTGGCTAACACTGTATTTGTGGATTCTGCAGAGCGATATTTGGGAGCTCATGGAAGGCTATGGTGAAAAAGGAAAGATGCTCAGATAAAAACTGGAAAGAAGCATTCATAGAAACTGCATTGCGATGTGTGAATACAACTCACACAGTTACAGTTTTCTCTTCAGGAAGCAGTTTGCTAACACAGTTTTCTTGAAATCTGCAATGGGATACTTCTTAGCACTATGCAGCTTACAGTGAGAAAGTATTCCTAATATGTAACTTCATCTCACAGGGTTATACCACTATTTCGTGCAGCCATTTGCTAGCAGCTTTTTTGTGGATTCTGAGAACTGATATTTCAGATGGGTTTGAAGAGTAGACAGAAAAAGAAAATATCCTCCAGGAAAAACCGGAATGAAGCTTTCTGAGAAACTGCTTTGTGATGTGTGAATTCATTTCACAGTGTTACACCACTCTTTCATGGAGGAGTTTGCTAGTGGTTATTTTGTGGAATCTATTAAGTGATATCTTGGATATCGTTGAATTCCATGGTGAGTAATGAAATATCCACAGACAAATCTGCAAAGAAGCCCTCTCAGAAACTTCTTGGTTGTGGGTGAGTTCAGCTCACAGAGTTACTTCACCATTTCATTGAGAAGCTTGTTAACAGTGTCTTCGCAGAATCTGCAATAAGACACTCGGTGGAGCTACTAGACCACAATTAACCTCAGTTCAAGAAAGAAAGTCGCTTTCTGAGAATCTGCTTTGTGCTGTGTGAATTCAACTCACTGAGATACACCAGTAGTTCGTGGAGACGTTGGCTAGCCCTGCTTTTGTGGAATCTGAGAACTGATATTTCAGATCCCATTGAAGACTATAGGGCCAAAGGAAATTTCCTCCAATAAAAGTGAGAAAGAAGCTTTCTGAGAAACTTCTTTGTAATCTGTGAATTCATCTCACAGAGTTACGTCTTTCTTCTCATGAAGTCATTCGCTAAGATTGTTCTCATGAAATTGGCAAAGTGATATTTGGGAGCCCATGGAGGGCTATGGTGAAAAAGGAAATATCCACGGATAAAAACTGGAAATAAGCGTTCTGAGAAACTCAGAGAGTTACACTCTCTTTTCCATGAATCCGTTTGCTAACAGTGTTTTCATGAAATCTGCATTGGGATATTTCTTAGTGCAATGTAGCTTATGGTGACAAAGGAAATATCCTCAAATAAAAACTAGAAAGGAGCTTTGTGAGAAACTTCTTTGTGATATGTGAATATATCTCACAGAGTTACAACCTAGTCTTCATGAAGCAGTTTGCTAACACTGTTGTCATGGAATCTGCAAAGTAATATTTGGGAGCGCATTGAGGCCTATGGTGAAAGAGGAAATATCCTCAGATAATAACTAGAAAGAAGCTTTCTGAGAAATTGCTTTCTGATGAGTGACTTCATCACTCAGAGTTTCACCTTTTCCTCCTAGTGGCAGTTTCCTAACACTGTTTTCCTGGATTCTGCAAAATGATGTGCGGGAACTCATTGAGGCCTATGGTGAAAAAGGAAATATCCCCTGACAAAAACTGGGAAGAAGCTTTCAGAGAAACTGCATTGCAGTGTGTGAATGCAACTCACACAGTTACCCTTTTCTCTTCAGGGAGCAGTTTGCTAACACAGTTTTCTTGAAATCTGCAATGGGATACTTCTTAGCGCTATGCAGCTTACAGTGAGAAAAGAAATAGCCTCAAATAAAAACGTGAAAGAAACTTTCTGAGAAATTGCTTTCTGATGTGTGACATCATCTCACAGAGTTACACCATTATTTCATGCAGCCGTTTGCTAGCAGATTTTTGTGGATTCTGAGAACTGATATTTCAGATGGGTTTGAAGAGTAGACGGACAAAGGAAATATCCTCCGAGAAAAACCGGAATGAAGATTTCTGAGAAACTGCTTTGTGATGTGTGAATTCATTTCACAGTGTTTCACCACTCTTTCATGGAGGAGTTTGCTAGCAGTGATTTTGTGGAATCTCAGAAGTGATATCTTGGATATCATTGAATCCCATGGTGAGTAATGAAATATCCTCAGACAAATCCGCAGAGAAGCCCACTCAGAAACTTCTTGGTTGTGAGTGAGTTCAGCTCACACAGTTACGTCACAGTTGACATAGACAAGCTTGCTAACAGTGTCTTCGCAGAGTCTGCAATAAGACACACGGTGGCGCTCTGAGACCACAAATAACCTCAGCTCAAAAAGGAAAGTCGTTTTCTGAGAATCTGCTTTGTGCTGTGTGAATTCAACTCACTGAGATACACCGGAAGTTCATGGAGACGTGGGCTAGCCCTACTTTTGTGGAATGTGAGAACTGATATTTCGGATCCCATTGAAGACTATAGGGCCAAAGGAAATTTTCTCCAATAAAAGTGAGAAAGAAGCTTTCTGAGAATCTTCCTTTTGATCTTGCAATTCATCTCAGAGAGTTACACCTTTCTCCTCATGAAGCCATTCACTAAGATTGTTCTCGTGGAATTGGCAAAGTGATATTTGGTAGCCCATGGAGGGCCATGGTGAAAAAGGAAATATCCCCTGACAAAAACTGGAAAGAAGCGTTCTGAAAACTGCAATGTGACATGTGAATGCAACTCACAGAGTTACACTCTCCTTTCCATGGATCCGTTTGCTAACAGTTTTCTTGAAATCGCCATTGAGATATTTCTTAGCACAATGAAGCTTACAGTGACAAAGGAAATATCTTCAAATAAAAACTAGAAAAGAGCTTTGTGAGAAACTTCTTTGTGATATGTGAATTCATCTCACAGAGTTACAACCTACTCTTCATGAGGCAGTTGGCTAACACTGTTGTCGTGGAATCTGCAAAGTGATATTTGGGAGCGCATTGAGGCTTATGGTGAAAGAGGAAATCTCCCCAGATAATAACTAGAAAGAAGCTTTCTGAGAAATTGCTTTCTGATGTGTGAATTCATCACGCAGAGTTTCACCTATCCCTTCTAGTAGCACTTTGCTAACACTGTTTTCCTGGATTCTGCAAAGTGATGTTTGGGAGCTCACTGAGGCATATGGTGAAAATGGAAATATCCCCTGATAAAAACTGGAAAGAAGCATTCAGAGAAATAGCACTGTGATGTGTGAATGCAGCTCACACAGTAACACTTTTCTCTTCAGGAATCAGTTTGCTAAGACAGTTTTTTTGAAATCTTCAGTGGAACAGTTCTTAACGCTATGATGCTTATGGTGACAAAGGAAACATCCTCAGATGAAAACTAGAAAGAAGCTTTCCCAGAAACTTCTTTGTGGTGTGTGAATACATCTCACAGAGTTACACTTACTTTTCATGGAGCACTCGAAGAAGACTGCCTTTGAGGAACCTGTGAAGGGCTACATTGGATTGCATTGAGGCCTACATTGATAGAGGAAATATCCTCAGTTAAAACCTTGACAGAACCTTTGTGAGAAACTTTTTTGTGATATGTGAATTCATTTCACAGATTGATAACCTAGACCTCATGAAGCAGTTTGCTAACACCGTTGTCGTGGAATCTGCAAACTGGTATTTGGGAGCGCAATGAGGCCTGTGTTGAAAAAGGAAATATCCTCATATAAAAACTGGAAAGAAGCGTTCTGAGAAGCTGCATTGTGACATGTGAATTCAATTCTCAGGGTTACACTCTCCTTTCCATGGGTCCGTTTGCTAAAAGTGTTTTCGTGAAAACTACATTGGGATATTTCTTGGCGCAATGAAGCTTACGGTGACAAAGGTAATATCCTCAAATAAAAACTACAAAGGAACTTTCTATGAAACTTCTTAGTGATATGAGAATTCATCTGACAGAGTTACAGCGTGATTTTCATTAGGCAGTTTGCTAACACTTTTGTCGTGGAATCTGCAAAGTGATATTTGGGATCGCATTGAGGCCAATGGTGAAAAAGAAAATATCCTCAGAAAATAAGTAGAAAGAAGTCTTTAAGGGCTACTTTGGATCGCATTGAGGCCTACGCTGATAAAGGAAATATCATCAGTTCAAAACGGGAAAGAAGCTTTCTGAGAAACTTCTTTGTGATCTGTGAATTCATCTCACAGAGTTACAACTTGGTGCTCAGGAAGCAGTTTGCTAACACTCTTTTCGTGGAATTTGCAAAGTGATATTTTGGAGCCCATTGGGGCTCATGGTGCAAAAGGAAATATGCTCAGACAATAACTAGAGAGAAGCTTTCTGAGAGATTTCTTTCTGATGTGTGACTTCATCACACAGAGTTCCACTCATCCCTTCTTGGAACAGTTTGCTAACACTGTTGTCGTGGAGTGTGCAAAGTGGTATTTGGGAGCTCATTGAGGGCAATGGTGAAAAAGGAAATAGCCTCAGATCAAAACTGGAAAGAAGCCTTCTGAGAAACTGCATTGCAATGTGTGAATGCAACTCACCGAGTTACACGTTTCTCTTCAGTGATCAGTTTGCTAACACAGTTTTCTTGAAATCTGCAATGGGATCCTTCTTAGGGCATTGAAGCATACAGTGACAGGGGAAATATCCTCAGATGAAAACTTGAAGGAAGCTTTCTTAGAAACGTTTTGGTGATGTGTGACACTGTTTTTGTGGAATCTGAGGAAGGACATTAGGGAACGATACTTAGAATATGAAGAAAGTGGCTGGGCGCGGTGGCTCATGCCTGTATTCCCAGCACTTTGGGAGGCCGAGGCCGGCGGATCACAAGGTCAGGAGATCGAGACCACAGTGAAACCCTGTCTCTACCTAAAATACCAATAAATTAGCTGGGCGCCATGGCGGGCACCTGTAGTCCCTAGCTACTCGGGAGACTGAGGCAGGAGAATGGTGGGAACCCGGGAGGTGGAGCTTGCAGTGAGCCTAAATCGTGCCACTGCACTCCAGTCAGGGGGACAGAGCGAGACTCCTTCTCAAAAAAAAAAAAAAGAATTTGGAGAAAGAAATATCCTCAGGTAAAATACAGAAGGATGCTTTCTGTGAAACGACTCTGTGTCGTCTTATTTACTCTCACTCAAATAAGTCTCTCTTTTCATTGAGCAGTTTTCTAGCCCTGTGTATGTTTAGCGTGTGATGGGACATTCGGGAGCACGTTGAAGCTAACGGTGGAAAAGCAAATATGTTGAGTACGAAACTGCATAGAAGTTTCCGAGGAGCTGCTTTGTGACATGCTCAATCCAGTCACAGTGTTATACCTCTCTTCTCATACAACGTCGGGGAAACTGTTTTGGAGAAAGAGGTACCAAGTGACATTTGGGAGCATGTTGTTGCCAATGGTGAAAAGGGATGTAGTCTCATACAAAAACTGGAAAGAATCTTTCTAGGAAACTACTCTGTGACATGTGAAAAAGGAAATGTCTTCAGATAAAACCTGGAAAGAAGTTTTCTGTGAATTTGATTTTTGCTGTGTTTATTCATATCACATAGATGAAGCTTTCTTTACATTACACAGTTTGGAAATTACCTCGTGGATGGATCCGCGATGGGATATTTGGGATCACATTCGGGTCAATGGTGAAATAGGAAATAGAGTCTAATAAAAACTGGAGAGAAGCTTTCTGAGAAACTGCTTGGTGATGTGTGCATTCCACTCAGGAACGTATAACTTTCTTCTCATAAGGCACAGTTTGAACACTGTTCCTGTGAAACCAAAAGAGCGATATTCGGAACACATTGAAGACTATGGCAAAAAGTGAAATTTCATCCAATAAAATACAGAAAGAAGCACTCTAAGAAACTTCTCTCTGACGTGTCCATTTTTTTCACAGGATTAAAGTTTACTCTACATTTCCCAGTTTGAAAGTTGGGCTTTGATATTTCTGCAACGGGATAGTAGGTGGCAACTGGAGGCCTGTGTGAGGCAAGGAAATGCCTTCCATCGAAAATCGGAGAGAACATTTCTGCACAACTCCTTTATGATGTGTGTATTCATCTCATAGAGTTAAATCACACTTTGGATTGAGCAGTTTTAAATCAATGTTTCTGTGGAATCTGAGAAAGGACATTTGGAAACGCTCTTTATAATATCCCGAAAATAAATAACCTCAGAGAGAAACCAGAAGGAAGCTTTCAGTAAAACTGCTGTGTGTCACGTGAATTCTGCTTATGCAGTTAAGCTTCTCTTTTCATTGAGCTGCATCATAACACTGTTTTTGCTTAGTGTGAAGGGGTATTCTGGAATGATTTGAGGCTTATGGTGAGAAAGGAAAAGTCTTCAGATACAAAGTGGAGGGAATCTTTCTGAGGAGCTGCTGTGTGACGTGTACATTCCACTCACAGAAATATACCTTTCTTCTCCTAGAGGATTCCGGAATCCCTTTTGGAGAAAGAGCTACCAAGAGACATTTGGGGGTATAGGGACGGTTATGGTGAATAAGGAAGTATCCTCCGACAAAAACTGGAAAGAAGATTTCTATGAAACTGCTTTCTGTTAGATATATTATTCATCACACACAGTTGAAATTTTTCTTATATTATGCTGTTTGGAAACTTCATCATGCACGGATCCATGAAGGGATATTCGGGAGCACATTCAGGCCTAGGGTGAAAGAGGAGATATCTTCAGATAAAACTTGGATAGAAGCTTTCTGAGAAACTACTTTGTTATGTGTGCATTCCACTCAGGGAGATATACCTCTTTTCTCACAAGACAGTGTTTGAACACTGTTCCTGTGAAAACAAAAAAGTGATATGTCGGAACGCATGGAGGACTATGGGGAATAGTGAAACATACTGAAATAAAATCGAGGAAGAAGCGTTCCAAGAATCTGCTGTCTGATACGTGCATTCACTTCGCAGAGTTAATGCCTACTGTATGTTGAGCAGTTTTGAAACTCTGTGTTTAAAGAATCTGTGAAGGGATATTTAGTGTCGTCCGTAGGCTCATGGTGAGCGAGGAAATGTCTTCCAATGAAACCTGGAGAGAAACGTTCTGAACAACTGCTTTGCGATGTGTGTATTCGCTCATAGAGTCAAACCATTCTTTGGATTGAGCAGCTTGAAATCACTGTTTTTATGTAATCTGAGGAAGGACATTTGGGAACGATCCTTAGAATATGGAGAAAGAAAGCTCCTCAGATAAAATCCAGAAGGAACCTTTCTGTGAAACTACTAAGAGACGTCTTAATTCCTCTCGTTCAATTAAGCCTCCCTTTTCATTGAGCAGTTTTCTAGCAAAGTGTATATTTAGCGTGTGAAGATATACTCGAGAGCACTTGGAGGCTTATGCTGAAAAAGGAAATATGATGAGACCGAAACTGGAGAGAAGCTTTCCGAGGAACGGCTTTGTGACGTGTGCATTCCAGTCACAGTGTTATAAATCTCTTCTCATTCAGCGTCCGGGAAACCCTTTTGGAGAAACTGGTACCAAGTGATATTCGGAGGCATGTTTATGCCGATGGTGAAAATGGAAATAGCCTTAGAGAGAAACTGGAAAGAAGCAATCTAGGAAACTACTCTGTGATATTGGGAATCATCTCACATAGACAAAGCTTTCTTTACATTACGCAGCTTGGAATCTGTCATGCACGGATCCATGAAGGGACCTTCGGGAGCACATTCTGGACTGTGCTGAAAAAGGGGATATCTTCAGATAAAAAGTGGAAAGAATCTATCTGTGAATCTGCTTTTTGCAGTGTTTATTCATCTCACATAGATGAAGATTTCTTTACATTACATAGATTGGAAACTCCCTCGTGGATGGATCCCCAAAGGGATATTTGGGATCACATTTGGGCCTATGATGAAATAGGAAATATAGTCAAATAAAAACTGGAGAGAAGCTTCCTGAGAAACAGCTTGGTGTCGTGTGCATTCTACTTAGGGAGTTATAACATTCTTCTCATAAGGCACAGTTTGAACAGTGTTCCCGTAAAATCAAAAGACGGATATTTGGAGCACTTTGAAGACTATGGCAAAAAGTGAAATGTCATCCAATAAAAAACAGAAACAGGCACTCGAAGTAACTGTTCTCTGACATGGTCATTCTTTTCACAGGGTTAAAGCTTACTCTACATTTCCCAGTTTGAAATTCTGTCTTTGAGGGTTCTGCGAAGGGATTGTAAGTGGTAACCGGAGTACTGAGTAAGGCAAGGAAATATCTTCCATCGAAAATTGGAGAGAAGCTTTCTGGGCACCTCTTTTGGGATGCTTGCATTCATCTCAGAGAGTTAAATCATTCTTTGGATTGAGCAGTTTGAAATCTGTGCTTCTATGGAATCTGAGAAAGAACATTTGGAACTGCTCTTTAGAATACCCTGAAAAAGAAATAATATCAGAGAGAATCCAGAAGGAAGCTTCCTGTTCAACTACTGTGTCATGTGAATTCCGCTCACACAGTTAAGCTTCGCTTTTCATTGATCAGTATCATAACACTTTTTTTGTTTACTCTGCAAAGGGATATTCTGGAGCGCTTCGAGGGTTACGGTGAGAAAGGAAACATCTTTAGAGAGAAACTGGAGAGAAGCTTTCTGTGGAGCTGCCTTGTGACATGTGCATTCCACTCACAGAACTATACCTTTCATATAATAGAGGATTTCGGAATTCCTTTTGGAGAAAAAGCTACCAAGAGACATTCGGGAGTATAGGGACGGATATGGTGAAAAAG